>NC_133493.1:2941760-3004665 GCF_025370935.1 Choristoneura fumiferana
GATCTAGTCCCAAACCCCAAACTAAGCAAAGTTTGTACTATGGATACTAGGCAACGGATAAACATACTTATATATATTTAGGTAGTTAAATATATAGGTAAGTACCTAAACCGGTCATGAACATTAATTCGTTTTCAAGGAATATAAAAGTCTTATCACGAATAATTATTGGAGTAGACACATTAACTTATATATTAAGAAGTGTTCTATCAGAAAACATTTTTAATTTTCATTCAATTTTTATGGAATAATCGAGAAAAACTAACAAAAATTCAACGTTGCCAGCTCATCAGGTATAAACGCACTTAAACATCAAGACCCGAGAACAAACATTCGTATTATTCATACAAATACGAATCGACCCCGGGACCTCAAGCTTCGTAGTCAGGCCATCCGACCCTCATATGAACGCTAACAATTTTTTTGCACAGACTGTATGGTATCGGCTTATTTTGTAGATGTAAAAGAAATAGTTATTTAAATACCGTTATGATTGTAATCCTACTATTTTTTTTTATGAGACCTTTTTGTTTTTCCTTTTTGTACAATAAAGAGTATACAAACAAATATTATAAACGCGAATGTTTGTTTGTGTGTGTGTGTGTATGATGTGTTAGAGAACCGGACTACGAAGCTTAAGCCCGGGTTTAAATCCCGGGGGCAGATATTTGTATGAATAATACGAATGTTTGTTCTCGTGTCTTGGATGGGGTACGTATTATAATGTATAAATTTAAAATACATATCGGTTGAAATACATACAGTTGAAATACCGAAAATTATAAAATATAATGCATCAAAATATATAAAGTTATTTGACATAAGTTCTAAACGCATAAGCTTGAAATGCATAGTGGTCAAAATATATAATGGTTACAATGCATAATGGTTCTTAGTCATATGGCACAAAAAGCATATTTTCATAATGTATACGTTCAAAATCTATACAGTATGTTTTCTATAATGGTTGAAATACATACTAGACACTGAATTTTCACTAAGAAAAATGCATATATTACAATTCTGGTCATAGTTAAACCTAACACGCTCCTCCTCGCTACGCTCGTCGTCGCACCTAAAGTTTCTATTCAAATAATGATCAGACTTTAGTTTAAAATCCAAGGTCTTGTTAGACAATACGGCTTCCGATCAGTCTGTTTCTTATAGGTTAGGTTAGGTTAGAGTTTTGTCCAGGCGCGAAGCGCCTTAACTACGCTGAATAGGAGCTCCGCGAAGCGGAGCTCCGTCGACATTGTCTTACAGTCCTTAATTTTTCAAAATTTAACATGTAAATACAACGTAAATAGACTGGAGATGATGATGAACCTAGGCATTATAGTATGTATTTTGACCATTATGAAAAACGTACTATAGGAATTTTAATTGTTATTTCTTTCAAATATTATATATTCTGATTGTATATTTCAACTGTATGTATTTCAACCGATATGTATTTTAAATTTATACATTATAATACGTACCCTCTTGGATGTTTAATATGTATTTAAGTATGTATTTATTTATATATACGTATGTTTATCCATTGCCTAGTGCCCATAGTACAAGCTTTGCTTAGTTTGGGACTAGGTCAATTGGTGTCAAGTGTCTTTTTAAAAAAATAAAAAAAATAATTAACTAAATGTAAGCAAATTTCAGCTGATTTGGTACATTCAAGGTTTTGAAACATTTTACTTATTAATCATTGTAATACAAACTAGACTAGTTTATTTCAATACATAAATGTTATATACCTATCCAAACCAAGTATAATGAATAGGCTAACAGTTGCTCAGCTAGGGGGGCTCGGGGTTTCTCACCGGCATCGAATCAGAAATGAGGAGATACCTAGAAGAACGAGTGTCACCGACATAGCCAAGCGAATTAGCTCGTTGAGGTGGCAATGGGCGGGCCATATAGCACGGAAAACAAATGGCCGTTGGGGCCGAAAAGTTCAAAGACCGCGGAGGCGCGGATCGGCAAGCGCAGCGTACGACGTCCACTAAGGGCCGGTACACACGGACACTACGGACAGCATTTGAACTGTAGTTGGTGTAACTGCATCAAAACTGCAAACCGACTGTGCAGTCCGCTTACAGTTGCCTTGCAGTCCTGTCAACCGCACACTGACTGCAAGCTGGCTGCACGGTCGTAGTGCAATTATGCATTGCAGTTAAAGGCTAACCAGAATTATAAAAAACCTCGCCATATTGCGGAAAACCAATAGAACTAATTTCTTGCACTGGTAACAGTAAATTCCAATGTCATCTGTCTATTGCTGCCAAAGTTTAACTTTGTTTGCGTGCGGTATTATAGTGTTATTTTGTGTTTTTGTGCGTAACAATGCCGAAGATTAGCCATGAAAAAGGGATTATTAAATATTTCTTTAAATAACATCACCGACGCTGTTGTCAATATGACTGGTAGGTATCGTATAGTAAGTGAATGAATGAATGAATGAATAATTTATTTATTTTGAAAAACATCACGATATTACAGTATTTACAAAGCCTGTCTAAGAAACAAAGGTATAGTGAATTTAATGTTGAGGTGATTCCAAAAAAGGAGCTGAGTGAAATCAGCATTTGTCGATACATGAAATGCAAAGTCGCTGATTTTCAGTGAATCCGTTTAGACAATCACAAGACATAAAGATATCGTAACGTAAAGCATAGCAAAGCAAAACAACAGAAGCGCAGTGTGCAGCTGTACCCAAATATAATACATAATATTATAATAAATAAAAACAAAGTGTAAAGAATGTTGCAATATAAAACGTAGAAGTGCTGTCCTCGAGACAGGTGTTTTATATTCCTGGTCAGCCTATACAATGCAGTTATATTGCAGTCGGTGTGCGGTTGACAGGTCTGCACGATAACTGTAAGCAGACTGCACAGTCGGTTTGCAGTTTTGATGCAGTTACACCAACTGCAGCAAAACTGCACTCCAACTGCCATTTTCATTTGCAGTTAGGTTGCAGTTCAAATGTCTGTACCGGCCCTAACTAGACGGATGACCTGGTTAAAGCCGTGGGCTCGCGGTGGATGTAGGCCGCTTCCAGCCAAAGCAACTGGCGGTATGTAGCGGAGGCCAGTGTAGTGAGTGGACGTCTTACGGCTGATATGATGATGATAGGATACATACAATGGCCAAATTACTTTTAACCTGAGACCTAAATGGTTCTAACGGAAGACCGGTGTCGCCTGCAAGGCTGACATCATGCTGAGTTGGGACCATTTCGTGACAATATTTTGTCTAATTTTCCATTTTTCTTTGTTTTGTAAAATGTCACGAATGAATGATTATTTCCACCTTTCTTTTCTTTTAAAATCTGGTATAGGAGACCAATATCCGCGCCGGGTGCGCCAGCGCTGTGTTCACAAGCTGAAGGCAGGCAGCTATCGTGCCAGGACCGTAAAATTATCGTTTAAGGATCAAAATTATCGTACCCATCATGATAATGACCATAATACATTAAAAAAACATATGAAACGTGATGTAAGTGCAATAATAATGTTGCAAATACTTTATAGTTTAAATCACAGTGTTTTCGCTCCCTTATAATTCAACGAAAGAGTACACAGGGAGAAATACGACTCGTGCTCAACAGAGGGAGCTGTTCGCTGTAAGTATACCGCTTTAGTACTTACGTTTCGGCAATCGGTATATTCCAGTATTTTTGATACCGGTTGTCAAAGTCCTGAATTCAATATGGCTTGCAAAAAAAGAGATCAATTCATTTAAGAAAATGGCAGTTCTCATGGATCTATATTGATCACTGTACATAAAATGTGTAAGAATTGAGTGTGTCAATGTTTGAACACATCGTCATTAGTACAGCCAGCAGAAGTGGATGAGCGGTAAGGTGCTCAAAGTGATCTACACGACGCTACTGCCAAGGTAATAATAATAATAATCAGTGTTTAATAAGATTATTTTGAGCACCGTAACCACTCATCTAATTCGGCTGCTGACTCTACATTAGTTAAGAATTAACAAAGAAAACATAGTAGCATATAACTTTGGCTGAGCCGGTAGGAAACAATGTCATCCACTTCAATACACGTCTCCGTGTCTATTACGCACCTAGGACGAAGACTCTCCAAAGAAAATTCTCCAGAGGTAGTTTATGGCTAAATCTGTACACATTTTAGATAACTATTATCATTAGAAAAATACATCTTTCAGAGAAAACTGTAGTCACCAGCATCAATATCTGACAACAAAACGTGCATATATCTGATACGACTCTATTTCTAGAGGTAGGTAAGACGTGTCAGATATTTTTGCACGCTCCGCTGTGGCAGATATTAACCCCTCGTATGCGGATGCACGGATCCGTGTAAATTTTAAGGCTATCTTTTTGTGTTTTTTTTAATCAGCAGATTTTGCTCTTATCAAAACAGATGAGACTAGAATCGACTACTTTTAACCCCTCCCGCATACGAGGGGTTGATACCACAATAGTAATATTTAAAAAAACATAGCAACATTGTAATATATATTAACTGTTAGCTTTGTAAGCCCTGGCGTTTTCGAGGAAGTCATGGTATTTCCACTCTTTGTAGTTCATAATATGGCGTCCATTCATAATTGTGTGAACCATTATTTTGGCATTGTATTCTAGATTGGTCAGGAGCTGTAAGAAAAAAGTCTGAGTTAGCTAACAATCGACTTCTTGCATCATCTCAATATTTTAAGCGGGAAATTAAAAAAAAAAAATATACATAAAATGTGAATTGTACTGAAAGGGATGAAATTTATATGGGACCCCCGCTGAGAGACCTTATCGGACAAAAAAGGGGTTACTAAATTAAACTCGTCACACCATTAGGAGCCTCCCCCCCTCTTCCCCGAACTCTTGACGGATTAAGACATGAACAAAAATTTGGGGGCGTTGGGGGACTAATTGATGACCCCAAGATTCTTTAATCTTCGGAGTTATTCATAAACACTGCACGCGTAAAAAAACATAACAGTCGAATCTCTATCGCGTATTGGATTCCTCTATTTTGGCGTCTAAGGTGTTCACTAAACTACTCTCTACTTGGTAAATTAGTACTTACTTTGGGTGTCAACAAGAAATATTGCGCGTTGTCACATTCGGTGGTGGCCTTGACGAGCAGCTGGAACATCTTGCGTTCGTTGATCGGGTCCATGCCTTGGTTGATCTCGTCCACGCATCTAAACAGGACAGCTTTTGTTGATCATAAAGTATTAAACACGCAGTGTCGTGAGTGCCGCGTCAGCTGCATAATGTTGTGAGTGCCGCGTCAGCTATATATGACGTAATGTCGTGTCGCGTCCGCCGTATAATGTTGTGAGTATCGCCTCAGCTCCGTTATGTTGTGATTGCCGCACCGGCTGTATATTATTGTGAGTACCGCGTTGTGAGTTTAATATATATTTTTTTACGCGTCAGCTCTGTAATGTTGTGGGTGCCGCGTCAGCCGTATAATGTTGTGAGATACGCGTCAGCTGTGTAATGTTGTGAGTGCCACGTCAGCTCTATAAAGTTGCGAGTACCAGGTGAACTCTGTAATGTTGTGACGCATCAGCTTTGTAATGTTGCGAGTACCGCGTCATATGTATAATGTACCTGAACGGCACCATGGTGAGTCTCTGAAGCGCCATAAGGTACATGGCGGTGGAGAGGGCTCGCTCGCCGCCGGACTGCGCGTGCCGCGTCATATGTATAATGTACCTGAACGGCACCATGGTGAGTCTCTGAAGCGCCATGAGGTACATGGCGGTGGAGAGGGCTCGCTCGCCGCCGGACTGCGCGTGCCGCGTCATATGTATAATGTACCTGAACGGCACCATGGTGAGTCTCTGAAGCGCCATGAGGTACATGGCGGTGGAGAGGGCTCGCTCGCCGCCGGACTGCGCGTGCCGCGTCATATGTATAATGTACCTGAACGGCACCATGGTGAGTCTCTGAAGCGCCATAAGGTACATGGCGGTGGAGAGGGCTCGCTCGCCGCCGGACTGCGCGTGCCGCGTCATATGTATAATGTACCTGAACGGCACCATGGTGAGTCTCTGAAGCGCCATAAGGTACATGGCGGTGGAGAGGGCTCGCTCGCCGCCGGACTGCGCGTGCCGCGTCATATGTATAATGTACCTGAACGGCACCATGGTGAGTCTCTGAAGCGCCATAAGGTACATGGCGGTGGAGAGGGCTCGCTCGCCGCCGGACTGCGCGTGCCGCGTCATATGTATAATGTACCTGAACGGCACCATGGTGAGTCTCTGAAGCGCCATAAGGTACATGGCGGTGGAGAGGGCTCGCTCGCCGCCGGACTGCGCGTGCCGCGTCATATGTATAATGTACCTGAACGGCACCATGGTGAGTCTCTGAAGCGCCATAAGGTACATGGCGGTGGAGAGGGCTCGCTCGCCGCCGGACTGCGCGTGCCGCGTCATATGTATAATGTACCTGAACGGCACCATGGTGAGTCTCTGAAGCGCCATAAGGTACATGGCGGTGGAGAGGGCTCGCTCGCCGCCGGACTGCGCGTGCCGCGTCATATGTATAATGTACCTGAACGGCACCATGGTGAGTCTCTGAAGCGCCATGAGGTACATGGCGGTGGAGAGGGCTCGCTCGCCGCCGGACTGCGCGTGCCGCGTCATATGTATAATGTACCTGAACGGCACCATGGTGAGTCTCTGAAGCGCCATGAGGTACATGGCGGTGGAGAGGGCTCGCTCGCCGCCGGACTGCGCGTGCCGCGTCATATGTATAATGTACCTGAACGGCACCATGGTGAGTCTCTGAAGCGCCATGAGGTACATGGCGGTGGAGAGGGCTCGCTCGCCGCCGGACTGCGCGTGCCGCGTCATATGTATAATGTACCTGAACGGCACCATGGTGAGTCTCTGAAGCGCCATAAGGTACATGGCGGTGGAGAGGGCTCGCTCGCCGCCGGACTGCGCGTGCCGCGTCAGCTGTTGCAGCTGCTCGGAGGTGCGGAAGCGGACCATGATGGAGATGCCGTATTTGTCGTAGTCATTCTGTAAACCCAGAGTAAATGTGACAGCTTGATAATAATGCTGTTTAAGGGTCGATCAACTTTTTAGGGGCTGTTGTTCGGTCCTCGTAACTCAGGAGACATCATTGATACACTTTAGTGAAATGTTTGCAATGTATACTAAAAGCATCCTTCCTTTGCTTAGGAAATGAGCCATGAAGGAATTGCCTTAAAACTGTCACAAATCCTAACTTTTAGTGGCTTTTGGTGGTAGGTGGTGGCCCCATAAAAACATATTTTTAAAAAGTCACCCAAGAGACGTTGCCATGTTGATTGACCCTTAAAAGCTAAAGTTCCCACGGCTAAATGCAAAAATTTCAGCACAGACACTGAACTTATTCTAAATATTTACAGTATGGCAAAAAGTATCAGGAGAAACGTTTTTATTTATATGATAGGCGGCAAACGAGCAGGTGGCGCACCTGATGAAAGAATCACCGCCGCCAATGGACACCCGTAACATAAGTTGAATCACGGATAAGCTGCAGGTTCTTTGAGAAGAGACTAGAGATACTCAAGTATAGTTTAGTGCTACTTACGTCGTTCCCAGCCCTGTCCAGTTTGACCTCGCCCGCGCACCCCATCTTGGCGAACATCTCTCCGAAACTCTTGTCTATGTCCCGAAGCAAGTTCTCAACAGGCGGCAGCCACTGCGCACTGAAAATACACGTTAATTTATATTATCAGTTGTCCTATTCCTTCGTTGGCACTATGAAAGGCGCCAAGCTTATAGCGCATCTAAGCCAACTATTATATGTATAAGATCTCATGTACCACGTAAATCAATTATTAATAATAATAACAATCATTTAAAGAAATTGACATTAAATTTCCCTGTCCCTGTTTGACTTGTCACTATTGTACCGTTTTTGTCAAACTTAAAACGAAAAATTGCTAAAAGTGGCTCCGAAGCGGTAACGTTTCGTGTGCTCTGCCTACCCCATTTGTGAATACAGGCGTGATGTTTGTGTGTGCGTGTGAAATTAAATTTAAACATAAATTGTATAGACATTAAATAATTCATCCATAAGATATACCAATGTGTCATAAATAATTAAAAGTAAATCCATACTAACATTTTAAATGCGAAAGTGTGTGTGTTTGTATGTTTGTCCGTCTTTCACAACGAAACGGAGCGACGGATCGACGTGATTTTTGGTATAAAGATAGTATGTGGGACATAGGCTACTTTTCATCTCGGAAAAATGCACAATTCCCGAGGGAACAGCGCGCGATAACCGAATTCCACGCGGGCGAAGCCGCGGGCAAAAGCTATAGTATTTTAATAGATTGACATTCTATACCCTAACAGGGTGTCATGTACCTACCAACTTGTAAAACTACCATCTAATAGTGTAATGAGTTTTTAAATGAATAAATGAATATAAATAAGTAAAGCCTCAGTTCTGAAACTCATATGGAAGATATTTGAGGATTCACTCTGTAAATAATACAATGTAGAAACAAGATAACACTTTTAGTTCGTTCGATAGACAAAAAATCCTACAGTCGTCTCTAAAAAACCAAAATAAACCCTTAGTAAGGCGTAAATACTGCGCGGCAGGTTACGAGTTTTTGTTTGATAGATGTTTTCTATCACGTACGTTACATTTTTAAAATATGTATTTGTTTTAGCAATACGAAGAAAAATACCTAAAAGCGCGCGTTCTGATCTGACCAACTTATCTTAAACCGCTATGCTTCGCCCCTATCCTCCTCCCCCCCTTTTCCCCGATATCCACATTGATCAGCTCTAGAAGCTCTGTAGCCCCTTAACTAAAATAATAAAAAATATTAATATTATGGTACCTTATCTGGTTCATTTTGTGTTCGATCAATTTGTTGCCGTCGCTGTGATTGTTAACGTCCGCTTCCAGTTTCTGTATCTCTTTTTCTCTCTCATCATACTCTTTTATCACCTAATAATAAAAACAGTGCAATGTCAATTCCTGACTCTCACATGCTGAGCAAAAAACATGAAATATAAAAGTCTTTGTAGATATTGATATATTCTTTACTATCGTAGAACTTTTTTCTGTCCTATCAGCAATAGTTTCCGCAGCGCATGCAATGAAAGACATTCAGTCTGGTAACTGGTGCATTTTTACCCTCATTTATATTCTCACTTTAAAACGTAGATTGAGAAGCTCCGTTCTAATAATAAGTTGAAATTGAATTAAAATACACTGTATTGTTTACTAAATAATTACTTGCTACGTACTTGTTCAGAATATTTATTTTGTCAGTTTGGATTTGCTATAATAAACAGTTTTAACAAATTGAATTATGTATGATCTGGTTGGCTGAAAGATGATTAGTATGTAGGTACGCAATATCAAACAAAATGCCATAATTAAAAATTACGTGCTAAAAATAAGAATAATTATAGTTTTAGTATTTCATTATGTTGAGGGTAGGAGTAAACCGAGTGTTCACCACGACTGTTAGTTATTAAGTCAAACTACTTTTGTAAAGAGTGAGATACTGTTTAAACCAATAAATTATTATTATTATTATTATTATTATTATTATTATTTTATGTCAAAAAATTAACACCTTTGGTTACATTATTGAAGTTTTAGTAAGGATGCCTAATTTTGTCTATTAATAATTATAGCCTATGTTACTCAGGGATAATGTAGCATTCGAATGGTGAAAGAATTTTTGAAATCGGTCCAGAAGTTTTTGACTTTATTCGTTACAAACATCCAAAAACACAAATCTGTACAATATTAGTACCTATATATAAACAAACTGTAGGCAGCCAGATACACTACAGCTTTGTCACTATGAGTTATACCTGTTCGTCTCCCTTGTCCATACAATCGACCCTGGTCTGCAGTTCATAGAAGTGCTCTTGCAGCGGGCCCAGGTCCGAAGGCAGTTGTTCAAACTGCGCGTTATAGGGGAACCCTGGAGTGCTCGGCAGCGCTTCGCTCCCGCACGCTTTCTTGGCCTCTAGGAGCTTGGCTCGAGCATTTGTCTTCGCGCGGGATAGGTGGGCGGTTATGTTCTCTAATGTGGTCTGGTGGGAAACATGTTAGTTTAATTTAGTGTTGACAATACGGTTTAGTAGCAGTACAGAAGCCACAGGCAAACTGAATCACGTAACGGGGCAGAACCTTTGCTACTATGTTGTCATCTCATACTTTTACAATACAATATAAATAAATAGTAAGTCGATACAGAAAACAGGTACACAGAAAGAAAATTACAAGGTAAGCAATAGCCTATCAATCATAGTGAAAGTGATTATTAACTTGTTTTTTTATTATTATTCTACTGGATGGCAAACGAGCAAGTGGGTCTCCTCGTGGTAAGAGATCACCACCGCCCATAGACACCTGCAACACCAGGGGGATCGCAGATGCGTTGCCAACCTAGAGTCCTAAGATGGTATACCTCAAGTGCCAGTAATTTCACCGGCAGTCTTACTCTCCACGCCGAAACACAACAGTGCAAGCACTGCTGCTTCACGGCAGGATTAGCGAGCAAGATGGTGGTAGCAACCCGGGCGGACCTTGCACAAGGTCCTACCACCTGCAAAATTGGTACATGAATCAGTTCGTTCGACGGTAAAGGCGTGGTGCACCCCCCATTTCCCAGCCCCCGAATTCTAGAAGCGAGCGCGTGGACTAAAAAAACCATATTATAAAACAAACCTTTGCATTATTCAAATCTCCCTTTAATTCTCTTAGCTCCGATTCTTGCTGTACTATGGCGTCTCTACTGATTTCCAGTGATACCTAAAACAATAAAACAATTAATAAACTCAAGGCTCACTATTGTCATTCTGTCTTCGATCCTTAAAAAAAAAAAACTAAATAGTGTGCAACCTTTCCAGATTATTTAACTGTCGGATTAAAGGACAGATAACCTGGTTGTGTAAACAATTCTACTCTGGGCAAACTTCTTTAATATTTTCGGTTATTTAATAAAATCCTAGTAATATTTATTTCTTTTATGTCAACAAATGTTGTGTTTGATTTTGATATTATAAATGCGAAAGTTTGTGTGTATGTGTGTGTATGTTTGTTACTCCTTCACGCTAAAATGGCTGGACGCATTCAGATGAAATTTGGTAGGTTGATAGCTGGACGTCTGGAATAACACATAGGCTACTTTCTATCCCGATATTCCCACGGGATAGGGATAAAATCTCGAAATAACAACCGCTTAGTCATGAAATTTCGTACAGTTTTGTACAGTTGTTCTTAACACAGCCTCACAGAAGATCACGATATAAATTTTGGGATTTCAATTGTAACTACCTAGTCTTGTATGAAATACCAAAGTTTCCCTCATGATGAATTCTCAGGCAACCGCCATTGACAATACCTTCCAGATCTCCCCGTTGAGCAGTTTGTTCTGCAGTGTAGCCATGATGCCCTTCAGCTCTTGATGCAGCTTGCACTGCTTCATCACCACATTCTGTTGCTGCTGGCGACACCTGCACGTAATCAATTTCATTTAAAAACCCCCGACATTGTCATTTCAAAGTTTAATGTGGAGTTTAGTCCGTAAGCGTCTGGTGAGCAATTCCCAGATGAGTCGGGCATGCTGCCGAGACCGGCTCGGCAGTATTCTATGAGTATTCTCCACCTCCCTCGAAAGAAAAAAAAAGTTTAATATCTCAAAAACGGAACCGATTTTGATGAAACATGTCTAAGAACCATCGATAGATAACTTGCTTTCAAATATAAAAACGCATCCAAATAGGTTGACCCGTTTCAGAGCTACGGTGCTACGGACAGACACACACAGAGCGGTCAAACTTATAACACCCCTCTTTTGCCGTCGGGGGTTAATAAAATCAAAAGGTTTTGTATGAACCTTGAGTCACAAGATATCTCCATGTAAAACAATAATTATTTTTAAATTTCAATATTTTTCCACTTGTGTATCGTTTTGGTAGTCAGCCTTAATGTGGGCTAAAAGGCTGGGATTTTGATGATATAGATGATGTTTTAAGAGGTTTAATAATAATAATTTATTCATTTATTCAGACAATCACATCCGTTTTGTTATTAAAAAGCATACAAATAAATGTCAGTTTAAAATGAAAATAAAAATAACTGTAGTTGGTACTCATGGGCGGTTATAATTTCCCATCAGCTGACCCACTTGCTCGTTTTCCTCCCTCTCATAATTAAAAAAAAACTGATCATACTTCTCTCTTTCCTGCTGTATGTTAAAAGCTGGTTCGTTCTCTATTTCCTGCACCTTTTTCGCTTGAAGTCGTATTTGAACAGCGATTGCTTTGAGCTAAAATAATAAAAAAACAATAATAATATAAACGTCACACATACAAAGTTTAATCAATCAAAAAGGAACAGTTTGTATGTAGTTTTAGTTACCTTTATTTTGTTTTTATATTATACAGGCATTGTGAAGTTTTAATTTATAATAATAATAATAATAATAAACATATAACGAGACTATATTATACAAAATTAAATGCATTGATGTATGGATAGGATAGCAATACATGAACAATTTAACATTTAATTTCACTGTTGCTATTTAATTTCCTTGCAATCGAAGTGAAAAGCAGAGTACCTATAACTTATTTACAAAACACATTTTACCCTCGACTTCATTATCAATTCTCGCCTGCGGATCGGTGCATAGAAACAACTCAGGTTACACAGTCACGTATCTGACACACCGAAGCGTGCATTAATATCTGATACGACTCTATTTCTAAGGCCGATAGGACAGTGTCAGATATTTTTGCATGCTCCGCTGTGGCAGATATACACGTATAATGCAGGTGACTACAATCTATACTCAACGCCGTATTTAGATTCCAAAAAAGTTACCAAAAATGGCCGAACGTCACTGTCACAAGTGTCATTATCATTGTGACGTTCCAGATGTAACCAACCCATGCACATTAATAAAAAAATAGTCTTATAATATTTTGTTTTTATTTAGACCTTAAATGGGTACCGGCAACAGGAAACTTAGCAGGGAACAAAAACTCAAGAACGGAAATAACCACGAGTATAGAAAGCATTCGATCAATCCAAACGTCAGGCCATACTACGAATGCGAAATTCGAACTTCGTAACTTGCCATCCCGCTGACGCTTAAGCTATTTAATACGAGAGTCAGGGACAATACCAATACAATACGAACTTCGATTTTCGAATTTCGTGGTAGTCCCCCAGATGCCGAATGAAGTGACAATTGAAAGATGTCATCGTGGCCCTGTGGCCGCCATGTTTACCATAGTTTTCCATAGCTACGTGATTTGTTGTCAATATTTTTATGTGTATATCAAAAATATCAATAAATAGTATATACGCAAATTATGAGATTAATAGTATCCAAATGTTGTTTAAACCTGCAGTATTACCACTGTAATATGAACTTTTCTTCTACAAAACAGTCTCAACCATAAATCTGTTGGTGAAATTAATATTTACATTAAATTTTAGCTTTACGATTATGTATAAATAATTTACTTATGTACATTATTTAGAAAAGTTTAAACTTACCGATGCAAAACTTTTTCATTTTATTGACAACACATGAGTAGTTTTTTGGAATCTATATATGGGGTTGAGTATAGGTACTATTAGACATACCATTTCAACATTATCCGAGATCCTCTTCCGCTGTGTGTTTAGATCGTTGAGGTTGCTTTCCAGCCTGGCAACCTTACTTGCCAATTCCCCGATCTTCTTGACGCAACTCGCAGACTTTTTCTCGAAGTTTGACAATCTGAGAACAAACAGAAACCGACCAGCTTAGACCCGTAACTAAAGTTGTGCAATTCGGTCAAGGCCAGTTAAAACTGTGCCAGTGAATACTAAGACAACTCAAAAATTAGTGTTACTTTTCAGGAGAGCTATTCAAAGCTTTTTTAGCTTAGAAGGAGGTTTCACTAACTGGAACATGATGAAAAATAAGCGAAAAGTAGCTTAAAAGTAATAATTTACTCGTATATTGAAATACTCTTATCTGACACTAAAATTTTCACAATTGTTTTAAGAGCTAAAAACATGGAGACTAAATAATATTTTTTAAATCAAATAAAAAACTATATCGTTTCAAATAGAGTTGTACTAGTATCCACTGGAAATACAGAAATAATTAATGGTGAAATATCACTTTACTCTTATCTGTAGATGTCATTTTCCCTACATAAGTGGATAGTGAACTATATGTATAAATAATGCACTGAAAACATGTAATATAGAAAAACATACGATTATTTACTACATCAATAAAATTATCTAACTATTTTTAACGCTTTATTTTTTAAAGCAATTGTTGTCATATCCATATTATGCATATCGTTCGACATTATTTTGACGTAAATTGCATCCGTCATCCGCCATGGACACCAATCCGCCATGTGCCCTAGGCCCCAACTAAGCAAAGCTTGTACTATGGATACTAGGCAATGGATAAACATACTTATATAGATAAATACATACTTATCATTCCAGCCTATATACGTCCCACTGCTGGGCACAGGCCTCCTCTCACAACAAGAGGGCTTGGGCCATAGTTCCCACGCGGGCCCAGTGCGAATTGGGAACTTCACACGCACCATTGAATTGCTTCGCAGGTTTGTACAGGTTTCCTCACGATGTTTTTCCTTCACCGCAAAGCTCGTGGTAAATTTCAAATGTAATTCCGCACATGAATTTCGAAAAACTTAGTGGTGCGAGCCGGGATTTGAACCCACGACCCTCTGCTTGAGAGGTGATATGTCAAACCACTAGGCCACCACGGCTTCATACATACTTAAATACATGTTAAACGTACAAGACCCTATAACAAACATTCGTATTATTCATGAACTAAAAGAATTTCTTTGCTCACCCGCGACCTTATGATGGCTACATTTATGCAAGATATGCGTGTTCATGCAGTTCTTCCGCCTCCACACTGTAAGTACACACAAATAAAACCAGCAGATATTTATACAAATATCTGCCCCGGCCGGGGATCGAACCCGGAACCTGTATTTAGAATCCATACTAATATTATAAATGCGAAAGTGTGTATGTTTGTGTGTTTGTCCGTCTTTCACGTAGAAACGGAGCGATAGATCGACGTGATTTTTGGCATAGAGATAGTTTATGGGCCAGAGAGTGACATAGGCTGCTTTTTATCCTGGAAAAATGCACAGTTCCCGAGGGAACAGCGCGCGATAACCGAATTCCACGCGGGCGAAGCCGCGTGCAAAAGCTAGTAGAATAGAATCAATTAATTTAGTGTAAAAAAGTTTGTTTTGTATTGAATTGTATTTTAATACTAACTGTTCCCTGTAATTCTCCAGTTCCTCCATGTCGACGGTGTTGGCGAGAAGTCTCGCATCACCGATCTCCACCGTCGAGTTGGACTTTGCGCCGCTGTATGCAGACACGCGGACAGAGAAACGATGGTTCTCTGTAACAATAATAACGATTAGTGGCCAATGGAAAGCAGGATTTGCAAAAGAAATTGAAACCTTAGGGCGGGCCCTAGACCTACAATAACATTCTACAATACATTTTATTGTCACTTCTCCCTTCGTCTATGGTTTTAATTTTTATTTTTTTTTATTTTTCTCCGTCTGACTGGGGCAAAGGAGCTGGCTCATGCATACATGTTTATTTAACGTTTGGGCTACACAGAAAACCAGCATTGCTGCACATAATGTGCGGCAACACATGCTGAGTGGAGACCCTTTTTGGTATCCTGCCGTGTCACCAAGTAACATAGTTTTAGTGCTAGTTCTAGTCTTAGTTTTAGGTGGTACTTTTGGAGCCAAAATAAACCTTTCTTTCTTTCTATTGTACAATTAGATCGGAAAACGCGCCGAATCCAAACGACAGGGCCGGATTTAAAGGTCTGGAGGCCTTGTACCTTGTTCCTGTCTTCTGTTCATTGTGGCAACTGAATAAATGCGAATATCTAAATTCTCGCTATAGGAATAGAAAATGTAAGAATGACACTTCATACTACAGCATGAAAATGGGAGCCATCTTGTTTCAAAGTCAAAGTCAAAATATCTTTATTCAATTTATGCTATAACAAGCACTTATGAATGTCAAAAAAAAAATCTACCACCGGTTCGGAAAAACCTCTGCTGAGAAGAATCCGGCAAGAAACTCAACGAGGTATATATATATTTTTTTAAAACAGATTTACAATATTATTAAATGATATGTATACATCACAAGTATTAAACACAACTTTATTTTTAACACAGTAGGTTCGCTATTTGAAGGGATCGCTAATGCCGATCGGAATTATTTCCAAATATCCCTGTCCATGATATAATCATTAACTTTATAATACGCCTTTGATATTAATGTCTTCTTGACAATAGATCTGAATTTTGTACCCGTTTCATTTATAATATTTTTTGGAATTATAAAATTATAAAAACGTATGCAATTTCCCAGAAAAGACTTTTTGGTTTTAGCCAGTCTGTAAGATGGAACTTTAAGCTTCCCTGATTGGAATACAACTCACAGCCGTTTGAATTTTACAGTTTTTATTCGTTACATGCTTTAGGTCGGACAAAACTTTGACTGTGGATCAAATTTTTTACATGCAAGGTAGGTTTGAAAACTCTTAAGGTCTATCTCGATATAAGGTCTATGCAAATTAAATGTTATTATAACGGATAACTCACGTGTTAAACCGAGTTTAGCGCCACCGCGCGGCGCGTAGTGTGCGTGTTGCGGCAGCCGCCGGTTCGCGTGCTCCTGAGAGGAAGGGCTACGAAATAGCCCGAAACATGTCGAGCTAAACTCGGTTTAAGACGTGAGTTACCCGTTATAATAACATTTAATATGAGTGAGTCTCACGGTAGTTTCATGTTCAAAAAGGTCTATGCAAATAACCAATCATGATTATTATAGTTTTAATCACTTACCAGTGAAAAACAATCTAATGTTGTCAGGTACTTTAGAGCTGTTCTTGTAGGTATGGTTGTTGCCTATAGGTATGTTATGTATGTTATAGTTCTTGCATAGATAGCGTATGATCGGGTCGGGCGCTGATATAGTGTCCACCATGTACGTGTAGAAACCGAGGTAGCTGAAAAAAAAAACTATATAATTATACAGTTGAGGTCAAATATATCTTTACACTTTATTAGGGTTCCGTACCCAAAGGGTAAAAACTAATCTCTTACCATCAGGAGACCCACTTGCTCGTTTGACATCCAGTCAAATAAAAAAAAACCCTATTACTAAGACTCCGCTGTCCGTCTGTCTGTCACCAGGCTGTATCTCATAAACCGTGATAGCTAGACAGTTGAAATTTTCAGAGATTATGTATTTCTGTTGCCGCTATAACAACAAATACTAAAAACAGAATAAAATAAATATTTAAAGGGGGCTCCCATACTACAAACGTGATTTTTTTGCCGTTTTTTGCTCGATAATAATAACGGCAACAGGTAGATGCTTGAAATATTCTAATATTAACTCTAAAAATAAATAATTTAATTAAAATAAAACAAATATTTAAGGGGAGCTCCCATGTGAATGCTTTTTTTTGCTAATGTCTAATGTTGTATAGATAATGGTACGGGGCGCGACATATTTTGTATAAAGTTGTCAGAAGGTTTACAGTGACAAGGTACGAAAGTGAAAAGATGTTTATGACCACAACCATACATAAAACATAGGAAATCATTTATTTATTTATTCTGGAGAACCAAGAGCTTATACAGATTACAGATTGAAGAACTAAGAGTGCAATTCAAAACACAAAAGTGAACTACCGTTTATATCTTTTCCATTTCATATTTGTATGTTACAGCCTAAATTGAAACGTGCACAACTCTGCGAAACATTTCAATTGTGTATGACGTAGCCGTAGTTCCCACGCAGGTCCAGTACGGATTGGGAACTACGCCTCAAGCCCTCTCATTGTGAGAGCCTGTGCCCAGCAGTGGGACGTATATAGGTTGGGATGATGATGATGATGATGATGATGATGATAGCCTAAAATTTTTTTAGAGGCCTTAACCTTTTCGCCGCCACGTCAAATACAAAAGACATCACCCATACGCCACGCTTCTATATTGCAATGCCTAAAATTGAATCATAACGCAATGAGGGCTAGTATGAATTCGCCACTAGAGGCGCTAGTGTAGCGTGAGGTCTCCGAAATGTCAATCTCATAGTTTTTGGGTGAGCTACGCGGGTTTATTTATAATTAGAATAATTTTGTGAATATTTTGCAATATCTGAAATTAATTATGGCAAATATGCGTTCCGGGGCAATGAATGTCTGTGTTCTGAGACAGTTTTGTCTTTCGGAAAACTTTGTCCTCCCTTTTTTCCGACCAAAACGGGGACTATGCAACACTGCGGCATGCTCTATATTTTTATGGTACGGTTTTAAGGTGTACTAAATATGATTTTAATCTAAACTTTGTTTTCACGCCCGTAATAACAGACTTTGAAAGCCATACTTAAAAACCTCACGCAACAGTGCGCCATCTAGTGAGACAAAAAATGATAGCCCTCATTGGACGAAGGTTGCTATTGCATTGAAGTAATGAACGTATATATAGGTCGTTGGCGTCCAAAAGGTTAAATGCACCTATGTGACTGCCTGCCTCATTGGTAGACTCAATGGCCACATCCATCAAACACTTCTCCTGCGAAGTCCAGATTCTCTGGCTGCAAAGGACTGCTTGATGAACCTGTATATTTGTACTGCATCTTCCGATCTTGCAACTCAGAATAATATTCATTGCCTCATTGAACAGGTCAAATACTTCTCACGGCTAGCCTGAATTAAATAAAGATATATTTTGACTTTAATGATGAGTAAAGCAGTTGTCTCACCGCCGGCGAGGAAACGATTGGCTATAGACTATTTTCTCGCTCAAGAAACGAACAAAAGATATAAGATCCTGTGTGAGTAGGTATAAGAGACACATATATTAATAGTTGATCGCATGCTGTTCACAGTGCCGCCGAGAACTCGCTCTTACATATTTTGCCGCAGCGACAAGAGCTATAAAACTAGCTCAGCGATACTCGCTCAGCGATGTTAGCTTGGCCGACCTTGGAGTAATCGCCCATCGCACTCGAACACTCGCTTACAGCCGAGCGACAAAACTACACTCGCTTCCCGCTGCTCGCCCACTCGTTTCTAGTTACTCGCTCTACTCGCTTCTCGCACACCGTCGGCGGTGGGAAAAGTGGCTAAAACATGCCCTAAGGCCTATGCTGTGACTGACCTGAGAGCGCTGATATCGTTCTGCTGATACCGGAAGCTCCCCCCCTCGCTGTGCACGGCGTTGACCCTTTTGAGCCCCCCCTCCTGGCGCACCTTCGTCAGGAACAGACTCATGTCCTGGCTGCATTCGAACGTGAAGGCGAACAGGTCTCGGTTGGCCACCCTGCTCTCCAAGTAACGCGCGAACTTGGGGTCCGTGAAGTTGATCTGAAAGTAACATTCATGTAAATAATCATTTTTTCATCTCTCCTGTTCGGAAAGTTTAATTTTCATGGGTAGATAACCGGGTGGAAAATTGCGTTTTCATCTCTAGGGTGGAAAGTAATTCTTTTTTAATTTTTCGGTTAGACTTAGAGTCCAAGATAATGAGGGCTATCGTTTTTTGTCTCACTAGATGGCGCACTGTTGCGTGAGGTTTTTAAGTATGGCTTTCAAAGTCTGTTATTACGGGCGTGAAAACAAAGTTTAGATTAAAATCATATTTAAAACACCTTAAAACCGTACCATAAAAATATCGAGCATGCCACAGTGTTGCATAGTCCCCGTTTTGTTCGGAAAAAAGGGAGGAAAAAGGTTTCCGAAAGACAAAACTGTCTCAAAACACAGACATTCATTGCCCCGGAACGCATATTTGCCATAATTAATTTCAGATATTGCAAAATATTTACAAAATTATTCTAATTATTAATAAACCCGCGTAGCTCACCCAAAAACTATGAGATTTGTCATTTCCGAGACCTCACGCTACACTAGCGCCTCTAGCGGCGAATTCATTCGCGATAGCCCTCATTGAGTTACGTCAATGACACTTTTTTTTCACGTTTCCTTGGTTGTGACCAACTCGATTTTTTTTTAATCGGCCGTGGCAAGTGGCCATTCGAAAAGGTACCGTTGGAGGTTGGATATAAGTAAATTCAATTTATTATTATTCTCATTTTTTTTGTAGTATTTTACTTTACTCACAGTCGAAATGAAAAGTAGAGTTTCTAACTCGGATGGAATTACCCATTTCCCCTCTAACTATTGGCGCTCTCACTTCGTTCAAGCGCCAGAAATATCTCGGGTGAAATGGGTCACTTTCCGCCCTTGGTTTATCAATCTACTATTTTTCTCGCGAATATCGGCTCGCATACTTATTGAAAGTCCGAATGTAATGTTTGTCAGAATGATCGTTTGTCATAACTCTTTTTTCTTTGAATCCAATAGTTCAGAAGTGATAAAAAACAAACCTAATGTAACCCATGGTTTTCTATATGATTTAAAAATTTCAGAAAAATTAAAGGTTTCAGTGGGAAAAAAAATTATGACAAACGATGATTCGGACATCGTGAGGAAACCTGCACAAACCTGCGAAGCAATTCAATGGTGCGTGTGAAGTTCCAAATCCGCACTGGGCCCGCGTGGGAACTATGGCCCAAGCCCTCTTGTTCTGAGAGGAGGCCTGTGCCCAGCAGTGGGACGTATATAGGCTGGGATGATGATGATGATGATGATTCGGACAAAAATTACCCGTGCGAGTGTCGCCAACCCCCTGTGATGTCGCGACGCCCCTGTGATGTCGCGACGGCCCTTGGAGTGTCACGGCGACCCGTGCGACAGTGTCGCGACCCCCCTGTGACAGTGTCGCGACGGCCCTTGGAGTGTCACGGCGACCCGTGCGACAGTGTCGCCAACCCCCTGTGACAGTGTCGCGACGCCCCTTGGAGTGTCACGGCGACCCGTGCGACAGTGTCGCGACGCCCCTGTGATGTCGCGACGGCCCTTGGAGTGTCACGACGACCCGTGCGACAGTGTCGCCAACCCCCTGTGACAGTGTCGCGACGGCCCTTGGAGTGTCACGGCGACCCGTGCGACAGTGTCGCGACGCCCCTGTGATGTCGCGACGGCCCTTGGAGTGTCACGGCGACCCGTGCGACAGTGTCGCCAACCCCCTGTGACAGTGTCGCGACGGCCCTTGGAGTGTCACGGCGACCCGTGCGACAGTGTCGCGACGCCCCTGTGACAGTGTCGCGACGGCCCTTGGAGTGTCACGACGACCCGTGCGACAGTGTCGCCAACCCCCTGTGACAGTGTCGCGACGGCCCTTGGAGTGTCACGGCGACCCGTGCGACAGTGTCGCGACGCCCCTGGCAGCGTGTTGTAAGCGAGCGTACCTCCAGCATCATGGGCTCGTAGACGTTGTGTTGGAACATGTCGCGGTGGTCGCGCAGCCACAGCACCGCTTGGTACGCGTCGGGGCTGTACCTCTGGAGCTCCTCCAAACGTTTGTCGTCCACGTTCTCCAGCTGACGGATTCTGAGAAAGGAAAAAGGTAAGGAACTTGGATACTACATATACACTGTGTTATGAAATAAATCGAGAATAAATTTAATATTTTCTTTGCTTTGAAAGCTAAAAAACAGCGGCAAAAAATCTGGCCGTCAAATGTATGCAGTAATAGGTAATTTTGTATGTAGAGTGTTGAGTTTTGGATATTTTGTCCCGTGGAGACCCATCTTAGAATTACATTATCGGCATTTTTGTGAAATTGCAGGTGGTAGGACCTTGAGCAAGGTCCGCTCGGATTGCTACCACCATCTTGCTTGCTAATCCTGCCGTGAAGCAGCAGTGCTTGCACTGTTGTTTCGGCGTGGAGAGTAAGACAGCCGGTGAAATTACTGGTGCTTGAGGTATCCCGTCTTAGGCCTCTAGGTTGGCAACGCAACTGCAATCCCCCTGGTGTTGCAGATGTTTATGGGCGGTGGTGATCTCTTACCATCAGGAGACCCACTTGCTCGTTTGCCATCCAGTCGAATAAAAAAAAACAATAAAAAGACACGTCAAGATCGCTTACCTTCTTTCTAATGCTAAAAAAATGAAGTATAGTCAATTAAATATTACAAAATGGCTCGATGGTATTAGCAAAGCACCTACTTGTTCTGATAGGACCGTATCTGCGGCTTGACATTGTGGTCTAAATCGAACTCGGCTTCTAGCCTCTGTTTCCTAGAGGCGTCGGCGGCCGCGTTAGCGCTAGCTATTAGCCGGTGGAGCTCGGCTAACTCTTCCTTAACACCGTTCTCTGGAACATAGAAATGGAAACATTTATTCGGTATTCGCAAAAAATTTCAAAGCATACACACGACAGACAATTAAAAAAAAACAGCAAGTCAGACATACAAAAAGCTTCATTAAAAACGATAGTGAGAGAAAAAATATTTAGGAAGAAATGCGAATGGAAATTTGGCTGCAAGGAAATAACGATTCAGGTAAATCGATCTAACCAGCCTGTAAATCGTTACGATGCGTTACAGGGGCGGCAAGTGGTTTCGAACCACGCGTTACGTCAGTTTTTGAAAAAAAAGTTCGTGCTATGTCCTCAAAAGTGGGAAATTCGCATCATCAGTTGTTGTTCCTTGGCGTATAAATACTCCCATGCTGACTTGCCAGCGCACCTATGCCAAAAAAAATGCGAACGAAATTAGGAAAACGGCTAACTAGAAATAGTCATTTGGGTGTTACGTAACGTTTAGGGAGGGGGGTAAAAAAAAAACGTTACGGCGCGTTACTTGGTGGGGAGGAAGGGTCAAAAATCTTCAAAAATTGCGTTACGTGATACTTGAACGGCCCTAGGACTAGGACATATCCGATATTTTTGCATGCTCCGCTATGGCAGATATTAATACAAGTGGCAGATAGTAATACGAGCAAGTGTGATCAAAACATAGTTACCAACCGTTGCCTGCTCTCTCTGCCAGCTTAGCCTTGTCCGTATGCAGCTTGTCAAGTTTGGCCCGGGCCTCCAGCAGCTCCCTCTCCCTGTTCCTATGGTGTTCCACTCTCTCCAGCAGCCGCGCTTCGATATCCTTTATCACGTACTCCTGCGCCTTCACGGAGTCTATCGATTTTTCGAGCTTTTCTTTTAGATTCCGGACTTCTCTGGCCTGTAATAAAGTCCAAATGTAAGTTACGCAGAGTTTTGTTACAGAATAAACCGGGAAAATAAGTATTTGGCTTGACCACAGAGACAGAGACGCCTCGCGCTTCGTGCCTTTTTTTATTACAAAGTTCATTATAAAATTATATCATTATTTTCATTAACTATTAAATGAGGGAAATTTATAGTCTAATAAGTTGATCAAAGAATAATGAATTAAAACTAAACTACAATTTCAATGAAATCGGTTCTCATAGGGGTAAAAAAGAAACTTATAAAAAAAAAAAACAAAATCAAATTAACAAATAATTCTATTCCACTAGGGATCAGTGGTAAATTTCTAAATCGTTCGGTTTTTTTTTTTAATTACTGATTTATTCGTTTTTATTCCTCTTAGTGTCATTCCTGTGTACAGTCGAAGAAACTCGAAAGAAAGAAAGAAAGTCGAAGAAACTGAATCACATACCATAGTGGGACCTTTTCATAATCAATTTCACTATAATTTCTTTGGCAGATGTATGGAATGTCAATGTGACATCAGTAGCACAAAGGTTCCACCCTAGCACGCAATTCAGTTTCAGCGAATCTACAGTCAAACCATTTGATTCCTGACCCACCATAGAGCATTCTCACAGAAAGTGACTTCATGAATTCCCTTGTCAAGCAGGGTTGGAAAAAATCATGATTATTTGCAAAAATTGTATAAATCGCGATTTATTGAAAAAATCCTAATAAAATCCGATTTTTTTGATTTTTTTCAGTTGTCATAGTTTTAACAAAAGTTTTGCGTAAAACGGAACGCGCTCTGAGAAAAAGGGAATTCCCCGCGCGGTGTTTAGTAAACGGCGCGCGGGAAATTCCCCTAAAATATCTCATTCATCCAAACAAGCTTTCGATCGTTCCTTTCAGTTTCAGTTTTCATTGAACTTGTTTTTGCTGTTGCTGTTGGAAAACTGTTTTTTTTTTTGTTTAAGAATAACGATGACAATTACATTGATTGATTTTTAACCAACATTTATGACAATATAAAGAGAATTGATTAAATCATTGATTTTTATTGAAAAAATCAATCAAGCAATGCAATGTCACTATGACTTTTACTACAAAAAGGTTCCAGGTGGCTCGATAGTCCGTGGATTAACTGTACAATTACCGCATTTATCTTCTGCTGTTCCAACTTGCCGATCCCACTCCTGGCCTTCCCGAGCATCTTCTCCAAAGGGTCAATCTTCCTCTGATGCGTTGCCACCAACTTCGCAGCCATATCTTTATCATTCTTGTATTCTTCCACTTTCTTGAAAAGCTCTTGATACTCCAACCAGTATTTTTTCCTTTCGCACATGGCTATCTCTTCTTCGATTTCCTTGCGTTGCTGCATTGTATCGATGATGACTTTTAATCTGCAATGATTTGGAATTTTGGAAGGTTGAAATTATACGTTGACAATTTCGTATGCACATCAAACCATTTGATTCCTGACCCACCGTCGAACGTTCTCACAGTAATAGGCTGTTTCACCATCCACTGATTAGTGTTAACTGGCGGTTAGGTGTGATGCCGTCTCTATTTGTTTTGTTCGAATAGACGGCATCACGTTTAACCGTCAGTTAACACTAATCAATGGATGGTGAAACAGCCCTTAAGTGTAATAATAAATTCCCTTGTTAAGCAATGCAATGTCACTATGACTTATCTACGAAAAGGTTGCACAGTGGGTCACGATTCAGTTGGTTCGAGTGCAGGTGGTAGGACCTTGTGCAAGGTCCGCCCGGATTGCTACCACCATCTTGCTCGCTAGCATCTCGCCTGCCGTGAAGCAGCAATGCTTTTGTGTTTCGGCGTGGAGAGTAAGACAGCCGGTGAAATTACTGGCACTTGAGGTATCCCATCTTAGGCCTCTAGGTTGGCAACGCATCTGCAATCCCCCTGGTGTTGCAGGTGTCTATGGGCGGCGGTGATCTCTTACCATCGGGAGACCCACTTGCTCGTTTGCCATCGAGTGAAATAAAAAAAAATATCCACAGGTTCAGTCTGACTGAAGTCTGAACTCACCTCTTATTAAATGATTTGTACCAGAGAACTCGCATCTTAAAGCAACTTTAGCTCGACATGTTTCAGGCTAATTCGTAGCCCTTCCTCTGTGAGCAACGCGACTCGGAGGCTGCTGCAACACGCGCACCCAGACGATCTAAACTCGATTTAAGACGTGAGTTATCCGGTACAATATGATTTTAATATGACTGAGCCTCACTGTATGTTCAGAACCCACCTCTCATTCATCCGTTTCTTCTCTTCCAGCAGCTGCGCATTATTCTGTAGCCTCGTGGACAGGCCGCGGTGCTCATTCCTGCACTTGATGAGCTCGTCCAGTTGCTCCACACTCTCGCTGCCGCCGACCGCCGCGAGTGTGGAACGGAGGAGCTGCTGCGGGTCCATTTTGGAGAAATCCTGGACTCTGTCCTGGGGTAACAGCTGGCAGAGGTTATCGACCTGTAAAGAGAGATAGCTTGTTGAAGTGGCAATGGGCAGGCCATGTAGCACAGAGAACAGATGGCTGTTGGAGCTGAAAAGTTCTTGAATGACCGCGGATCGGCAAGCGCAGCGTAGGACGTCCACCAATGAGATTCTCGGTGGATGAAAGTTGCTTCCAACCGAAGCCACCGGAGGTCTATGGGGGCTAGTGATGTAACGAATGTCAATGTGTGAACATTTGCGAATACGAATGCGAATATCTGCTAACGACATTCGCGAATGCGAATATTCAGTTTTTCGTTCTGGCGCCAATTATCTATGGCAGTTTCGTTCGAACGAAGTGCGCTCCGTTTGTATTTTGTTACGAGAATTACCGAGTTTATACGAATGCATCGCAAAGTAAATAAATAAATAATACCAAATTATTAAGTGAATACTGATAATGTGGTTTATTTATTTTTTGTTGTATAAAAAACAAAAGAAATTAATGTATTTTGATTTTATGAACCTAATATTATTTAATAATTATATTTTTTTCTGCAAAGAAAAAGTTTCTTTGCGCGATAGAATCCGGAATACGGAAATTCGTCGAAGAACTAAAGTCACTGACATAGTTGGAAAAATATGCAAATTGAAGTGGCAATGGGCAGGCCACATCGCTCGAAGAACAGATAACCGTTGGGGGAGAAAAGTCCTCGAGTGGCGACCACGAACCGGAAGACGAAGCGTTGGCAGGCCTCCCACCAGGTGGACTGACGACATCGTGAGAGTAGCGGGAAACCGGTGGATGCAAGTGGCGAGTTGTCGTTCATTGTGGCGTTCTAAGGGGGAGGCCTTTGTCCAGCAGTGGACGTCTTCGGGCTGATGATGATGATGATGATGATTTTTTTCTGATATTTATATTCGCAAAACATTCGCAGAAATTTTGCGAATGCGAATGCGAATATGGAAAAATAATGCGAATATTCGCGAATTCGAATGCGAATATTCGTTACATCACTAATGGGGGCATATGCCTAACAGTGGACGTCCTACGGCGGATATGACGACGATGAAAGAGAGAACAGCGTGTAATCATATGCAAGTTAAAGTAACAATGGTCGGGACTCGCTCGAAGAACAGATACCCGTTGGGGGAGAGAAGTTCTGGAGTGGCGACCACGTACCGAAAGACGAAGCGTTGGCAAACCTCCCTGTTCCCCTATTAAAACGAATTGGATCTTAGGTACCATCCACACGACGTTTTTTTGCGCTCGTTTGTATGAATACAAACGCAAGTCGAACGCTCAGCTAACGCAAGGAAGCCGGCACGTTTTAACCTTACACTGGATCCTTGCGTTTTAAGAACGCATTTGTATCGCGTCTGTGACTGACTAGTGACTGAGTTCTTAGCAACAAATCCCTCACGATCAGTGTTGCCAGGTATTCGGTGTTCGGTATTTTTAAATATTTATTCATTAATATAGTAGGATTCTTCCTTAAACCTAATTTATACCTTACTGCAATACAAATAATATTTAAATTCATGTAAGGCGCCAACCAAACTCTTACAGCGGTAAGGGTAAGCGGCTATAATTTTTACTCCATTCCATGCCATGCGTTCCGTTCGTTACGTCTATAACTTTGAAACGAAAATTGTGTACTATCAACCAAATAAGTGGTCTACCAATTTTTAAACAAATTCCTATCAAATTAACATGTCGCTAAAGTCGAACTTTCAAGTTGACAGACACGTCTATTGGCATTATTGTTTTATGACAAACAAACTATTATCAACTTTAGGGTGGTAAGCCACATATTTGTCTGATGGTACCTGTATGTTCATAGCAGCTATGAGCTCCTGCACTTGCTTCTCCCTGACGGTTTTGTGGTCAATCTTCCACTTAGTGACGTCTCGGAGGTCGAATATGCGCGTGATGATGACATTTCTCTCGCCCACGTCCTGGTACAGCTCTATGTCTATGGTGGCTTCTTCGCAACCGCTGCGCACATACTCTGAAATCTGGAACAGATTATATAATTCATGTACAGTCCAACCATTTCAGGGTCTATATCGACTGGTCGACAATTAGTTAGTCATAATGTAATGTTATCGCCGTGGTGGCCTAATGGTTTGACCTATCGCCTCTCAAGCAGAGGGTTGTGGGTTCAAACCCCGGCTCGCACCTCTGAGTTTTTCGAATTTCATGTGCGGAATTACATTTGAAATTTACCACGAGCTATGCGGTGAAAGAAAACATCGTGAGGAAACCTGCACAAACCTGCGAAGCAATTCAATGGTGCGTGTGAAGTTCCCAATCCGCACTGGGCCTGCGTGGGAACTATGGCCCAAGCCCTCTTGTTCTGAGAGGAGGCCTGTGCCCAGCAGTGGGACGTATATAGGCTGGGATGATGATGATGAATGTAATGTTTGGCATAACTCTTTTTTTCTCTGAAACCATTTCATTTTCAGAATTGTTATACAACAAACCTAACCAAACCTAGAGTTCTACAGGATGACCATTTAAAATTTAAGAAAAATGTATGGTTACATCAGGAAAAAAAATTATGACTAACAATAATTATGACAAAGATTCCATTATGACTTATAAAATTATGGCAGTTGAAAGGATCCCGATTCCTGACCCAGTGTAGAACATTCTCATAGTAAATGACATAATGAATTGCCTTTTCAACCAATGGAATGTTGCTATGACTTTTTCTGGGTCAAACATTATTCAGTTGGTTTGATAGTAGAGCACAGGTTCCTAAACATTTTTTTCTCATAGACCACTTTCAAAGTTTTACTAAAATAGAACCTCTGCTGCTATATTTCTACTATGTTCCCAAAATTCCTAAAGCCTCCATTTTTTTCACACCAGCATGTAGCCCCATCTGGTCTCCTGTGCAGCCCTGGGGGTCCACCTGGACCGCTTTAGGAACCTCTGATGTACAGTCAAAACAGTTTATAGCAACACTAGTTATAATGACATATCATGAAAAGTCTCAACATGATCTTATACACCAAATTAACATTGGTTATAACAACCAATTCAATGGTGTGTGGTGTGTGAACTGTGAAGTTCCCAATCCGCACTGGGGCTCGAGCCCTGTGCCCAGCGGTGAGACGTATATACAGCTGGGATGATGATGATAACAACCAATTAATGTGTGTTTAGCAACCAAATATTGCTGTCCCTTGGTGTTATTATAAACAGTTTCAAGTAGTTTCAACTGTAGTTTCTATTATGTAAAAAAAAATGTTGATTTGCTTCATTAGTTTCAGCGAATACCTGCTGCATACAAACCATTACAATGTTTACCTCGGATGTATAATTTTCGAAAGCCATAATAAAATGTTTGTCATGATTTTTGTCAGTCGTATTTTTTATTCACAGAAACTGTTTCTCAGAAATTATTAAATGGTCATAATTGTAGTACAGTCAAGGGCAAAGATATCAATACGGCCAAAATTGCATAAATATGTATACACAGCCTTAATGTTAAGTGCATAAAGTCTTGTATACATAATTTTGTAACGTTGGCCGTTTCAATATCTTTGCCCTTGAGTGTACCTCATTATAGTAGTGCTTGTGTTAATCAGATATTAGAAAAAAAAAAACAGATAATGATAATCATGCACTTAAATATACTTATATGATAAATTGATAATCATATGCCCCAGTCTGCTGGATGATAATAACTTAAAGCGTGCATGAGATAATTATCTTTGTTTAAAATATTTAACATGCAAATTCAGAACGATTTCTGGGTTCGAAATAAATGTACTGTAATCAATTAGATGAAAGAAGCATTGGTTGGAAGGCAAAAAAAGATGGTTCAATCCCACTACATACAACATGGGCGGTGGTGATCTCTTACCATCAGGAGACCCACTTGCCCGTTTGCCATCTAGTTGAATAAAAAAAAACTAATATTATAAATGCGAAAGTCTGTTTGTTTGATACCTCTTCATGTCTTATCCGCTGAACCGATTTAAGGGAAAGAAATAGAATAGTTTTATCAGTGCCGGTTTTAGCACTTCCAGCGGCCTGGGCGAGATTTCCACGGCGCCCCTAAATTTTGGGAATTTTCTAAAGGGTGTAGGCTTTAGGCGCCCCTTTAAGTCCAGCGCCCAGGGCGGTCGCCCCACCGCGCCCTACCCTAAAGCCGCTACAGTGCAGGATAGCGATAAAAGAATTCTATGTGGACGGAGTGGCGGGCAACAGCTAGTGACTTTATAAAAATAGCAGCAAAGATGGAGGAGGTTTTACCCTTGGGGACCAACTAATATGGATAAAAAAAGCTACATTAAGGGGCTGTTTCACCATCCATTGATTAGTGTTAACTGACGGTTAGGTGTGATGCCGTCTCTTTTGGTTTTGTTCGAATAGACAGAGATGGTATCACATTTAACCATCATTTAACACTAATCAATGGATGGTGAAACAGCCCCTAAATAAATAAAAATAGATTTGCAAAAGAATTTATAAAATTGTGATGAAATGTAGGAAATTTTAACAAAAATGGAATCATCAGGACAAATTCTCTGTTTCTTTGTAATTTAGGTACACTGGGCTTGAACCCAGGACTTTCTGCTTGAGAGGCAATAAGTCAAACCACAAGGCCACTACGGCTTAAAGAGGTTTATTGTTGCCAAATTGCTAAAGTTCCTAAATTACAAAGAAACAGAGAATTTGTCCTGATATTCAAACCCAGGACTTTCTGCTTCAGAGTAGTTGAGAGGCAATAAGCTGACGCTGAGGTCTGAGCTTGCACCTCTAAGTTTTTCAGTATTTATACACAAAATTAAATTTGAAGTTTACCATGAGCTTTACAGTGAAGGAAAACATAGTGAGAAAACCAACATTGAATTTTTGTGATTTTTCATTTGTAGAGATACCTCTCTTGTGACAAAAAGGCAGAAAGTAACAGAAAAAAAATATGGGAATCAAACCCACTTCCTCATCATTCCATAATACATAGAGGTATATTAAACTATACAATTAAAATTAACAGCTGGACACTACTGGAGAAGAGTAGCATGCGACAGAACCGAATGGAAAAGGTTGGAGGAGGCCTATGCCAACAGGCACGCTGAACTACGAGACATTCTTTAACCAGTTTTTTATAAATTTATTATTATTATTTTCTCATGCTTGTGGTTCAGAATAAAGGGCTTTATTATATATTAAACTATACCAATACTAAGCAATTAATTGAATTGATATGCCAAAATTCTTCTATAACTTGCAACAACATTATTTATGCGAAGTTTGTGTACATTACAACAAGCACCATGAAATGATTCTTGATAAAAAAAACTCTGTCATTTGACATAAGCTTTCTTTTTCTGTTATTTTGGTAAAGCAAGAAAAATAATAGTAATAATCCCAAGTAGGTATTTCCTGAAATTTTCTTTGAACAAACAAGTTTGAACAAGCAGTGTATTACAAAACAAACATGAATTAACCTCAAAAGTAAGTGACCTTTTCATGTACCTAATTTAGATTCGGGGACCTATGAAAAACCAAAATAGGTTGCGTCAAGGTCAAATTTATTGACCATTTTGTTACGAAAATTTACAGTAGTGTATATGTAGACCAGTAGGTTTATAACCGATATAGTACCAAACATCAACGCTACATTATTATTATTTTTTCTTACTTTCTTAGCCCTTCCGATAACGCTTGTCTTCCCGCACAAGCCAAGTATAATGGCACACACAAATGTTGATTTACCGGTACCATTTGGGCCAATAATCAGATTCAAGGAGCTCCCAGGAAACAATTCAACTTCTTTATACGTCCTGAAATTAATAAAGCATTTTAACGGCACTATCGGAGGCACATTTTGATGAAAGGAAATGGCGCGTAAATATTAACACGAAATACACTTACACAAAGTTTTTTAAAGCTATTCTGTAAATAGAGCCGGCTTTCATGCCTGCTGTATTGACTACTTTTGACATTATTCACTTTTTATGTCTCATAATAATTAATTAAAAGCTTATGTTCTTTCGAACGAACCCCACAAACATAACAGAACACAGAAAATGATCTGACTGAATCATTTTTCGGGGAATTTATTGTCGTTTCGTTTTGTCATTTGTCAGTCAAAAAGTGACAGTTATTTGGTGCTGCCAACAGAATAAAAATAACCAATCGTTAAAAAAAAGTTTCCATAACATATTTTTGGTAACGGTTCAGGAAATCAAAACAACACTTATTTACTCTGGAAAATATTTAATTTTAGTTGGCAAGCCGTGTTCAAAATTTCAAATCATTTGTTCGGTACGTTAAATGAAATTCAGAGGGACTTTGGCACCGAACTATATTTATCTATAAGGCAAAAGATGTAATATAAATAAAACTTTTAAAATACAAATAAATATATATCAGCTTAGTAAAACCATGTTTAAGGATGGGCAGCTGGCTGACAGCAAATTAAAAATCAAAACAAACAGAACTGATCTACTTTCATATTCAATATACACACAATACACAAACATCACGCCTGTATGCATTGCCAAATGGGGTAGGCAGAGCACACGAAACGTTACCGCTTCGGAGCCACTTTTAGCAATTTTAGGTTTTAAGACTTAAGTTTGACAAAAAAGGTACAATAGTAACAGGTTGCTAGCCATATTCAAACTAGGTTGAATATAGAATATCAACAAAACAAGAATCATACGGTCATGGATTAAAAATGACTAGTTCAAAACATGAATGATAAACAGGGGGCGGAATTTTCATAGTTAAAATCAGATGTCAAGAGGGATTGACCATTGTGTTTTATCGTTTATTCCAGTTATCGATTTTGCGCATGTTCCCGACTTTTAACATAATTCTGCAACATTATGACTTCTTGGATAAGCCACTTGTATAATCTCCTTTTTAAAATAAATTTGGTCACGTCACATTTGACATTTGATGTCGCTTGAGTTTTTATAAGTACCTATTATTATATTTTCGGTTCGCGTGTTAACCAAAATGGTTAATCCTAAAAGATAAACGATAAACAAATACATAAAGTAATATCCTTGTCTTTAAATTATTCTCTTACTTCTCTTAGTTTAAATGGTGACAATGTAGAAAAAATAATGAGGATTTTTTTGTAACTACAGACAAGATAAAGAAAATATAATTAGTACAGATATAGGTTTCGATTCTGTTATTTTGAATGAAGGAAAGTCTACTGACAGTTACGCTGTTTAACATTTCCGTTTTGGTTTTGTTTCTATTTCCACATGTCAATTTTTTTTTGGTAGCCTATGATGTCTCACTGCTGAGCAAAGGCCTCCCTCATTACAGCTCTAATCTTATTACCTAAAACATATCGTGCTAACTGACTATTAAACATCGATAAAAGATAAAACACAATGGTCAATCGCTCTTGACATTTGATGTTTGCTATGAAACACCTGTAAATTGCAGAATCTCCGTCAGACGGCCATAATGTACAACATATATGTATAACATATTTTCATTTTTTTTCCCTATTTGGCTGCAGCTGAAAATCAGCGCTGTGGTTCCGTACCTCAGCATTGCTGAGCTGCCAGCCCTTTCGGCTAGCTTTAAGTTGACCTTAATTAAACATTAATTATAAGTACCTGATGTATGCTACCTACAAGTTTGTCGATTAAACTTTTTCTTTCTTTCTTTCTTAAATTACTACAGGAATCGAAAGAGTTTTGCCTCCTGGACATGGGAAAATATTTATTATAATTTATTACTCCATATTTAAAAAAATACATCATCATCATCATCATCAAAAAAATACAAAAAAAAAATAAAAAAAAAATCTGAATTTTTCAAAACTACCACATAATAGATATGTTTCCTACACCAGAAAAAGGAGCTGTCTAAATTTTGACAACGTCTACGTCAGATTTACGTTTTTTTTTAAAATAGAGACTAGACAAAAGTAATGGATCTATTGTGTTTTAGTTTTGAAGTTATGCCCTTTTAGAATAAGCATATCTTAAAAAAAAAAAATTAATAATCGTACCGAAATTTTAAAAATATCAGCGTCTTTCTATTTCCAAACAGAATACAGAGAACGAATCAAATTATAGTCTAAATATCTTGTCAATTCAGCCCCGATGATAAATGATAGTTTGTTCAAAAAAAATATTTTTACGAATCAGTACTTTGAGGTTTTTGTTTACGCATGCCGTCGCAAGTAGTCGATGATTTTCTGAAGCAAGCATGTGGGGAATACGCGTATGCTGTATACATGTCAACCGAGATTGGTCAATGATTTTCACTGGTTGGACCTAACACGCACTTAGTTTGTTATTAATAACGAAGGTATTTAACTAGCCGTTAAATTTAGACATGGTAACACTGACTTAAAAATTGACGAATCGCAACGCAACAAACTGAACTGACTCCGGCCGATGTGCTTGTCGCTCCGTTGCGAAGTTCCGCGTCTGTCTTGTGAATTTAAATCGTGTGTTTGTGTATGAAAATGACACGAGAATCAAGATTCTTGAATGAATGTGCGGTCAATTAGCTAAAATTAAAAAAATCTAAATTATTCACAGTGCTTTCAGTGTAACTTGTGCTGTAACAGTGTTATTTTACCACCCATGTCGAGACACTAAGGGTACATAATTCATGTTTATAAATATTGATTTGTTACATATCGTTTTATAAACGTTTCTGTTGTGCCTTGAAACGTCGAGTGAAATGTAGGTAATCGCGTCGTGTGTGCATAATTAAATAATCACGAAAATGCAACAGTTGTCGGGCAATGGCGGGCTGGAAGTGAATCGTTTTTGTGTTTGATCGTGTTTCGTGTGTTTTTGTTGTTATTTTGACAATGGAGGGAACGACGGAGAAGGATTGCTCCCCGTTATGGAACCTGTATCAGCAGATCGTTTCGGATATGAAGGTAGGTCAGGGTATTTTGTAGTTTTCAATCTTTCGTCACAGTGGTCGCGTAATTTCTCGTGCCGGTCGCCCCAGATTCTGATGTTCCGGTAAACCGTTCATATCGAACGCATTATTTTTATCAGTCTACAATGATACGGTGAGTGGTCATCATTAATTTTTACCGGCATGCCTAGAGGGTTGGCAGAGGAATCAGGGTGAAACATTTTATGTTTGTGCTAAAAGTTTTTTAACTACCCTGATATCTTTTTATTACACTAACCTCTATCGCCGGCTTATCTTGGATCAACTTGGATGTACCTCTAGTCTAGGTCTTCCTATTGGAATTACCAAAATTATGTCATGGTCTTCATTTACGTCATAAAAAGGACGCCCACGTAAAATTTCATGTAAACAAACATGGGAGTTGTATTTCGGGACTTTAGGGGGCCTAATCAAGTGGGGATTTTTAAATTGAAAGTTGATATTTGTTAATCCCAAGGCCAGGCTATCTATTTGCCAATTTTCATCCGAATCTATTTATGTTTTGGTGTGAAAGAGCTACAAAAACACGCACAAACTTGCATTTATAATATTAATGAGTAGGATAAATTCCTTCAATAGGTATTTCAATCAGCAAATTCTTATTTATTATTCTTGTGTTAGGTTTTGATCTTGTGGAAACTCTCTTAACTATTGAAAAGTTCCGCGGCCGGCCAAAGTCCGTAGCGAGAGGCGCTCGGCGCCCCCTAGGACCGCTGCGCCCGTGTGCAACGCACACCCTGCACCATAGGGAAGACGCCTCTGGTAGACATGGTTACCGAGGCATTCAGCCTTATCAAACATAGCTGAAAGAGTAGGGGATTGCCAATAACACAAAAATAACTAATTGTTTATTTTTAAAGACTTCCATTAAACATAATTTTCGCTGATCTTTAACTTGATGACTAATTAATTAAACTTAAATACTTTTTATCCTGTGTTTTACTACTTGTACTATTAAGTACTTATTCTGTGGTTTACTTAGGTCCAGTGACTTCAGGGTTGATAATAGGTAGTAAATTGCTTCTGATGGGAATTCTTGACAAGCCAAAACTAGAGCATCTAATATCGGACCTTTTTCCAATACCGGTATTTTTTCGATACCGAAAAATCAAATACCGGTTTTCCGGTATTTCGATATTTTTTCGATATTCGTATTATTAAAGTAAAATAAATGATTTTCCCGCAACAAAACTTTCCGGTACCGACAATCTTAAGTAGCTAAGATTATTTCAAATATGTCTTGAACTTTATTCGTGTTAAAGGCTTAACAATCAAAAATGTATCACTCCGATAAACTAATGTTTATTGATTCGGTCGAAACGTTGGCGGTGCTTGAGGCTCTCCAGCGATGCCGTATTGATTATCGGTATATCGAAGTGTTGAAGTGTCTGTATAAAATCGCCACTATGTCATTCCGAGTTGATACAGGAACAGACTTCGAAGACGATTCCTTGAAAAGAGGCGTAAGCGAGGGAGATGGAATATCTCCGAACTGCAGGGCTACTACGAAACTCGAAGTTCGTGTCGTGCGGTCCCTCTGACACTTATACTATTTAATACGAGAGCGAGAGGAACCGCACGACCCGAACTTCGAATTTCGAGTTTCGTAGTAGCCCTGCTGTTTGCTGCCGCTTTAGAAGACGCCTTCAAACTTCTGGAATGGAAAGGACAAGGCATCAATATGAACGGCGAATAATACGAGTACATCACTCAACTTCGGTTTGCCGATGATATCGTGGTCATGGCAAAGTCGATGGAAGAACTAAGCACGATGCTCGAAGGCCTCAATCGAGTCTTCCAAAGGGTACCTAGGCCTCAAAATAAATATGAACAAGACGAAGGTCATGTGGAATGTCCATGTGGTGTCGTGTGGTGTGTTGGTTGAGAATTAGATTCTTGAAGTTGTTGACCTGGGACAAGCAGCTTCGAGAAGAAGGTCAATCGTCAAATCCAACTCAGATGGGCAGCGTTTGGGAAACACGGAAATGACTTTTCGTCCAAAATTCCTCAGTACCTTAAGACGAAAGTCTTTAACCAATGTGTGTTACCAGTGATGATGATGACATATATATCCGAGACGTGGTGATTACTATAAGTAGGCCATATGTTTAAATAGGCTCAGAGTTGCTCAGAGAACTATGGAAAGAGCTATGCTTGGTGTTTCTCTACGGGATCGAATCAGAAATGCGGAGACACGTAGAAGAACAAGGGTCACCAACATACAGTACACTGTACTGAGTACAGGGCCCTCTTTCACCTATTAGAGGCCCTGGGCACAACATGCTGCATTCGGTAAGCCTGATTTTCAGGCGAGAGTAGAGTAGCTAGATTATCGTTTGGTAATGGAGGAGAGACTAGAGGGCCCCAAACTATCGCGGGCCCTGGGCGCTTGCCCAGTGTGCTCAGAGGGGAAGAGAGGCCTGCTGACATAGCCAAGCGAATTAGCTCTTTGAAGTGGCAATGGAGGACGTATAGTACGGAGAAAAGATGTCCGTTGGGGCCGAAAGATTCTCGATGTAGAACTGCGGATCGGCAAGCGCAGCGTAGGACGTCCACCAACGAGATGGACGGATGACCTAGTTAAAGTCGCAGGTTCACGGTAGATAGGTAGGAACACACTACTAAAACGCGACGCCATGCTACGCCACCTGACCCTTGTCAGTAGTACTAATAAATCCCATGCATTACTATATGGCCAGGTGCAGATATAAGACACAGCACGTGATGACACGCGGTTTTGTCATAGGTACCTATCAAGGTATCGTTGGTAATCTTTATAAATCGTAGATTCTAATTTAATTTACTTTAAATAATACTATTAATAAAATAAGTAATTAATTTGTGACTTTTGAGAGTGTTGAGAGTACAATACTCTATTAAAAAACCAAATAAATATTATTTAGAGATTAATATCGAAAATATCGAAATACCGGTATTATACGATTTCAATATCGGTTGTGTTAATATCGGAATTTTGGTCCGATATTCCGGTTTTTCGATATTATCGAATACCGGTATTCATGCTCTAGCCAAAACCTTAGTTCAACTCATCTGCTTAAGTAAGAGTCCCCTCAACACATCTGCTTAAGAGTCCCCAGGATGCTCACGTCCCCATACAAATGTAGTTTCATACTAATTCACAAGTAACACTACAGATCAAAATGCAACTTTGCAACTATAATAGATGCAGCCGTTATGATGCTTATAATTAGGTTTTGTTAAAATAAAATGTAACAGAAGAAAACAATAACTAATTTCCATTTCTCTTATTTAACTTAAAATTAATGTGATTTTATTTTGTTACATTGAATATGAATGAAAACTAATTATAAACATCAAAATAGGTGCTCCCATTATAAACCCCCTTACAAACTTACTTTCTAAGCTTCAATGCCTAAAAATCTGAAAAACCATAGGTGCCTGTTTTTTTGCAAGGGGGTTTAGTTGCAAAAATTTTATTTTATTTCAGTGTGTTGTTTGTAAATTAGAACAAAACTACTTTTGTATGAAAATGCGATCAGCAGCGAGCGTACTGGCGACTCTTTAAAGTCTAGGGACTGATTGCAAGATTGAATTGAAAAAAAAAAAGGTAAAAAGGAATAAAAAATTTAGTAACATTTAAGGTTTTTTTTATGACGAATTACTGGTAGCTTATAAATATATATGAAAAAAGTTCAAAAAAATATAATGTATTCAGAGATTTTGAATTGACTAAAAATATTTTTTTAAGTTTGTCAGTATTCATAACAGAACCACTTTAAATTTGAAAAAAAAAAAAAAAATGTTGAATAGGAGCAATGGAAAACAATCTGAAGAATTTTTTAAGCATTTTTGACATGGATGGAATACCTAATACCTATACGCGATGATGGAAAGAGACCCGACGGATTAACCCTTATTCCCTGGCAAATGGGTCGGCCACTTATCTGGGATGCCACTTGTGTGGATACCCTCGCGCCGTCCCATTTAGCCTCTTCAACTAACAAGGCGGGCGGAGCAGCAGCGCACGCTGAGACAGAAGAACGCCGCAAATATACAGGTCTCTTTAAAGACTACATATTTACAGCTTTTGCTGTTGAAACTTTGGGTCCATGGAGTTCGGACGCTCACAAACAAAATTCGAAATTACCAATGACCATAGGGCTGGTGCATTTCTCGCCCAACGTATTGGAATCACGATCCAGCGCGGAAATGCAGCCAGCCTTATGGGCACTCTTCCTCAGGGACCAGACTTGGGCAAACTGTATATATAGTTAATTTTTTTTTAGGATAGTTTAGTTTAACAATTAGTGATTTTTCAGAGTCAAATAATTTAAAAATAAACCCATTGTGCATTGTGTTTTCTTAAATCACATTCTAATGCAATGCATGAGACAGGCAACACTGGATGCACATTTTATTTAACCAAGATGATGCAAACTTTAACACATTGAATACTAAATAAATGTAATCCATTAGAATTACAATATTTATCCAATTAGAATTTTAATTTAACATTGAACAAAGTCAAACGAGGATTAAATTAAAATTAGGCTTTTGTTTTGATGGCAAAAATAGATTTAAATATATTATAAAACATCTATTTGAATCAAAATGCATAATAAAACTTTCCAATAGAACTAGGTATAAAGTAAATAAACTTACAAATGAACAAATGGACAAACAAAGATGATTTCAAATGAGATGTTTATAGAACAAAATTAATATTCAGACCGTGTATCTATGAGATCAACCAATACTTCCTAGATACCTAACCTTCATACTTCCTACTAAGGTGACACAAGACTAGACAGTTTTATGTTTTGACATATCGTCACGAAAATCTTGTATCTCAATAGGTCAACAAAATTGACCCTCGAAATAATGTTCGTGAAAATGGCAAAAACGGAACCCTTATTAGTTACGCCATGTCTGTCTGTCTGTCTGTCCGTCCGCGGCTTTACTTTACTCAGGGACTATAAATGCTAGAAAGCTGTAATTTTGCACGAATATATATGTAAACTATGCCGACAAAAAGGTACAATAAAAAATTAATAAAAATTTTTTTTAGAATACCTCCCCTAAACGTAAAGTGGGGTGATTTGTTTTTTCTCATCCAATCTGGTTGTGTGGAGTATTGTTGGATAGGTCTTTTAAAACGATTAGGGGCTAAAACGATTTTTCGATTCAGTGATAATTATGTTTGCAAAATATTCAACTTTAAAGTGCAAAGGGTTTAGCAGGCTAAGGTAGGTCATGTGGCCCCTGTGAGGAATAGTTGAATTGGTGAATGTAAATTTTTTGTCGCCTCATAACTAGTAATCACTCCAACATTCAGCCCTCTATCTTGAACTGTCACAGAGATAATGTCAAAAATGTTTTTTTTTTTTTTCATTTTTTTCCAAACTCGTTTTTCTCGTAATCCATAGCAGCTAAAGCATCAAAACAAATCACATCTACGTGGTTTGAGTGGGAGTATACCTTACAATTTTATTAATATTTTATACGTGAGAAATAAAAAAAAGGACAATTTATTTTTTGACACCTTTTAACAAGTTTTTTTGATGGTACAACTATGAAAAAAATCATTTAAATTGCAAATAGTATTAACTACTACCATACGAAAAATCAATTAATTATAATTGGTGCAACATACTGAAAAAAATAAAAAACTAACGAAAGTATTTTATATATTATATATATATTATGTAAGTATATTTGCTTAGTAACCATTGTTTACGGTAAAGACTTGGTAAAATGGTCTCGTTGCCTCTTGTCGCATTCAGATATGTCACATTTTATGGTGAATACCTGAACGACGAAAACAAATGTTTTCCCAGATATAAGATCTAGCTAGATCAATTATTCGCCCCCGAAAACTCCACTTTAATCTAAGAGCGTAGAGCTGTCTGTGTATATATCGGATAACGGAAGTCGGATCTAGTGCGTAAACTATCATACAAATAGTTCTACGACTGCACCGGACCGTATTTTCACGTATTCGTATTGGATTCGGATTGGACGTAGTGCTGAACCACTCATTTTTCTTTAACCTGTCCTCTCCCAGAGGCACAAATTTATGCCCAAAATCCTTCGATCCTGTTGTTATCCTGGGAGATGACAGATTAAAAACCGATTATTCTTTAAAATTCGTTCAGATGAATAGGTACGAGTAGGGGTAGGTGCGAGTAGAGCTGTTGTTTGTGTTATTTTGCGGAAATTTTGTTTATGGAATATAAATACGCAACTATATAGGTTAAACGCTTGCTTTTACGCGTTTTAAGTAAACGGAAACGTTGAAACGTGTACACGTGCGTTTCTAATAATGCACTGGGATTTATCAGGGTTGCCACTATTTATAAATTTATCGACTTTTTTTTATTCGACTCGATGGAAAACGAGCATGTGGGTCTCCTGATGGTAAGAGATCACCACCGCCCATAGACACCAGCAACACCAGGGTATTGCAGATGCGTTGCCTACCTACAGGCCTAAGATGGGATACCTCAAGGCCAGTAATTTCACCGGCTGTCTTACTCTCCACGCCGAAACACAACAGTGCAAGCACTGCTGCTTCACGGCAGGATTAGCGAGCAAGATGGTGGTAGCAATCCGGGCGGACCTTGCACAAGGTCCTACCACCTGCAAAACTGCACTTTTTTTAATCCTGCTATTTTTTTTATGCTTAAGTTCGTGAGTATGTGCAGTGCATGAGTGCGTGTGTCTGTTACTCCTTCACTCTAAAACTGCTGAATAATTTGGATGAAATTCGGCATATCCCGATTTTCCCACGGAATAGTGGGGTGGTTTAGTGGAACGGAATATAGTGGTGGTGGAAAACGATTTGATTCCTAGGCCACTATATATCCTTGCCATAGTAAATAATTTTGGTTTGTCTATAGCAATGTTTATTGGATGACTTACAAATTGGTTGTGAAGACCGTTGGTTTGAAGGAGACTTCAGAAAGTACTAACTTTCGCGTTTATAGTATTTAGTAAGATGGACGTGGCAGCCCTAGTTTTCATAGCTTAAACCAGTTTACAGCATGGCTGGTTGTAAAACCATAAATAATAAATGATGATTTAAAGTTTGAACCGTCCGCGCCAGGTCACCAACCTTGACTCGATCTAAGCTAGACTTAGGACTTACGTATTGATTTTTTGTCTTGCTTAAGGTTTCTCCGTCGCCTTATCTCAGTTAACGTCCTTTAATTAAAAGGAACAATTACTCTTTAAACGACATTAAATGCTAAGGATATCGTTTATAAACGCGAATATTGCCAATTTATTGATATGGTAGACAAAAGCCGTAGTAATTAGTGGTTTGACCTCTGGCCTCTCAAGCAGAGGATCGTGGGTTCAAATCCCGAGCTCGCACTTCTGAGTTTTTCAGAATTAATGCGTGAAATTGCATTTGAAATTCACCATGAGCTTTACACTGAGAGACAACGTTGTGAGTAAACCAGCACGCGAAGTGATTCAATAGTGTGTGTGAAGTTCCCAATCCAAACTAGGCCCGTGTGGGAAGGTACAGCGCAATCCTTCTTATTCTAAAAGGTGCCTTGTGCTCAACATGATGAGATGATGACAGACCAAATTAAACTCACATTTTTCTCTTAGGTACACTACATTTGCATAATAATATTTTTGAATTAGTAATCTACATTAAGCGTGTCACACACTAAGCAGATACGATACGATATCTGCATCTGAACGCGTATCTGTCAATATCGCTCCCTATACAATTCAGTGAGGTTAACACACACAGCGCAGATAACTTATATTTTATCGTGAAGTATCTGTGGGCACCGACATATATCGAAAGATGGCAAAGATATTATCTGCGTATATAAATTGATCTGTGTATAATATCTGCCGATATAAATATGGTATAGTATTTTATCTGCAGATAGATACAGGTTGATGTGAGAGCCCCGCTGCACGCGAGTAAATCTAGAAGAGATAAACACAAAAACATCCTGTATAAACAATCCGCGCCAAAAAACAAGTCTACTCAGTTTGATATTATCGTATCTGCGTAGTGTGTGACACGCTTAATGAAAATGTTCCTTCCATGACAGATGTTTTCAACCTCCAACGTCCTCTAGACGGGCTTATCGGCAGCCCTCATAAACTTAAACGTACTACACGTATGTTAAGCATAGTTAGACTGCGTTTTCAACAGATATGTGCTAGAATGTGTCATGTGTTGCGAGGAATCAATAGAAAAGCTTCATTTACCCTATCCTCGCACAGCACAGTTCTAGTGGAAACAGCTGCAGGGCTACTACGAAACTCGAAGTTTGTGTCGTGCGGTCCCTCTGACACTTACACTATTTAAGTTTTCGTTTCGAGTTTTGAGCTTCGTAGTAGCCATGCTGAGCATCATTTCTGTACCAAATTTCAAGTCGACGTCATTACCCAATTAGGAGTTCCGTGTCACGTAGTTTTAATAAGGAGTGACATCACGGGTCCTTGGTCCCGTACTTTGACACGCTTCGTCTTTGTAATTTTATGATTGACAAAAGAAAAGATAGTGTCCAATACTTTCATGTTATTTTCTTTAGTCAAGAATGTACCCAATTGGAAATGGGTTACCAGATGAAAAATTCAATACTTCGGAGAAAAAGCCTAATTTCCGTCAAAAAATCCGGAGAATATGTCGCAATACCAGGTTTTTTGCTCAAACATAATAATTTACAATTAAAAAAGTCAAAATTATTATTATAAGTATTGATTGATATTATTTGCGCAATTAATCTCGGTTGATTTTATTTGTGCAATTAAGGTCATGACCAATGCTGATTTTTTTAGTTGTTCTCTATTAGGTATGTATAAAGATTTATTTTTATTTTTAAACGACTTCAAAAAAAGGAGGAGGTTATCAATTTTATTGGAAATTCTAAAAATTCTGAGATTTCCCGAGATTTCCAAAATCCGGCCGGAACCCTGAGAGGAGTCTTAAAATCCTGAGATCTCAGTCAGGACAAATCCTGAGATATGGTTACCAAATTGTTGTCTTTATAATCCAATCTTTCAATAAAGCTTCAGCTCAATTTGCCTGGCTAACCTGTTCCGAGGCCCAGTTTATACCCCCTTAAAAACCGAGCCTTGCAAAAGCTCATTTTATCGCATCGTTATAGAGCCTTGAACGCGGCAACACCTATGCTTCTACCGGTTCTTGAAACTGGGACGTGGACTGCACAATGCGTTGTCCCAGAATTGCAGCTTTGTGGTCCCGTGACGTTGGCGACAATGGGCTGAAGTGGGTTAGCTTAGTTGGTTATTGTAGATTTTTTCACAGATTTACTGTTCGTGCTTCTCGGACGACTATGTTATAGAAATTTGGGTATTTTCCTGGGTAAAAAAGAATGTTTGAAAAAGTGACATGTAAAAGAGTCCTTTGCAGAATAAACCTGTTTGATTTTTTGATTGGATTATTTTAGACTGTTGGTTAGATTATCAGAAAATATTGCAAACTAATTGTACTTTTGTTAATCAAACAAAAAAATGACAATGTTGCAGCGCGTTGAAGTTGGTCCGTGAAGTCACGCCGTGCGATAAAGTTTGTATCGTACTGTCCCGCCGACACTTATATTATTTAATACGAGAGAGAGAGGGACGGTACGATACGTAGTAGCCCTGCTGTTTAGCACGTCACGCGGAACTGGCTATACTTGGCTAGTCTTTATAAATTTTAGTTTGATTAACAAGAGAAAAAGACGTGTCCAATATGCTCTGATAATCTAATACAGAGGACACTAGCACGTTCAAATACATTTTACTGTAAACAGTGGTAATGAGTGGTAACGGTCATTACACTAACAATAATAAATCCTATCCTACGATGACGGACGGCGATGTTCTGCGTGTATGTACTTATAACATCAATGAGATACCCATTCATTTTGTACACTGGGAGTCTTCAGCGACCCACAGCCTAAATTGGCTGCCCATACATCAATTTTAAAGAGTCAACGACCTCCTTTAACCACTACGTACTGCTCAGATATTTTTTATCGGTTAACAAACCGTCCATGATGCCAATTAACAGTTGTAACACCGTTGCGAAATGTCGTGTAACGTTAAACACCGGCCAGCCCGCTTAATTGGTAAACATAGAACTAGTTTTTATGCATCCGCTGGATTTTAACCGACAGGTTTCCTAACAATGCACTGAAGGTGGGCCCTGCTTGAAAGCATACACGCGTCGCATAGACGAAGATGACTCGCACGTGTGGTGAATTGGCAAGGCCACAGAATTCGAAAATACCCTACACTGCCTCGAAGGCTGTGCGCAAATCATTTGTAGTTATAATAATAGTTCAGGGGTGGCTAACCGGTCGATCGCGACTATAATAAGTCCAGTCGATCGTGGCAAGGCAAAAACTATAAATACTGAACTATGTTGTTTCATTTAAGATTTCTAGAAGTATCTAATTGGTAGATCGCACAGGGTTTCATCAGTAAACAGTAGATCTTGGGTCTGACCAAGTTGGCCACCCCTGTAATAGTTGTTAGTTTTTACTATTGGGTCTGGCAGTTGAATTGAAAAGAAAGAAAGAAAATACATTTATTTACATAAACAAACATAGAACAAATACAAGACATACATGACGCTAAATAGGTCCCCACTCAGCATAGTGCATAATTAAACGATTCGACTCACGATTATAAACAAGGAACGGTCCGACTAGTTTCGATCTTTTCGTGAGTTGAACAATCCTTTTCATTTAGTAATTTTGACAGTGTCTCACGAGAGTTTTAGTAATATTAAGAGCGTTTATATCTGCTTAGCTGGCAACGTTGCATTTTTGTTAGTTTTTCTCGATTATTATATATTTAAACCGTTAATAAACATTTGTTCGTTTTTAAAGAATATAAAACTAACAAAAATGCAACGTTGCCAGCTCAGCAGGTATAAACGCTCTTACATTGATAGGTAATTATGTTATTGTAGCACTTGTAACATTTGTGGTAAAGTCGCCTGATCGCAACGTGATAAGTATATGTAGTATGACAAATAAATAAGTTTTAGAATCATATGCTCCTCGTAATCATCGTAGACGCGCTGCTAGAGCACAACCATCGTGTCGATTGAATAACCGACCCCCTACACAGTAATTGGGGTGCTGCTAGGGGTGCGATATCGATTCACCGACTGAAGGTTAGGGTTACATTTGGACATTCGACGTTGCGTAACTTTATCGAATAAAATAATCGACTAGAGTAACCAGGTATTAATCACGTCAGATATTTAACTCGGTGAGAATCGCGAAATCTATCTGTCTAATACCTTTAAACGAGCAATATATATGTATAATTAGAATCTTTGAAACAGCTCGTCAATTTGATATGTGGAGGTTTTAGGAAAACGCTTACTAGTAGGGCTATGCGGTATTGGTTTGATGGCAATACCGGTATTATTTCGGTATTCAAATTTTGAAAACCGGTATCCCGGTATTTCGGTATTTTTTCGGTATTTTCCGTATTTTCCCCTTATTTTTCTTTCTTTCTGTATAAGTCTGTTGTTTTGTTGAATTATAACCAATATAAATGAAAAGCAAGATTTAATAAACTTCCCTTTTAATGAGCAAGTATTAAAATAAAAACCTGAAGTTGTTAATTGTTAACTAATACTAATATGGGATTCTCTAATTTTTCGGTGAAAATTGTTTCGCCGATTAATAGTTCCCTACCAAATTTTCGCATAATATCTTATGCTTGTACGAGGCTCATTAAATATCCAGTTCAAGCTTGAAAGGTATCCACTGATGAAATCTACGCTCCGCCCGGAACCTGCTCAGCTCCAAAACCCCGAGAGCTTTCAGCTCAAACTTCAAAACCGTTTCGAATGCCTGTGTAGCGACGTGGACGATTACAACGACGGGTTTGTGGAAGCTGTCCATACGGTCGGGTCTAACTTCTTCAAAATCCGCCATACTATAAACAATAGGCTCTCGCGCTCTGGCCTTAGGCTCATGGAGGTGAGGCGTAAGATGCTGCTACAGTCCTCTGGTGAGGTGACGCTTGTCGCTATCGGCAGTTCAATAGGCAGGCAGATCTCAAAGTCTCTGAAGCGCGATGTACGCCGATTTAATACCAAAAGCATTGAAGAGGCTATTAAGCGTAACAGAGGCTCTAAGGTGTTTACCAGGGATCTGTCTGGCAGTCAAAGCCGGTTAATGAAGTTGAAGACCGACGACGGCAGAATCATTTCATCCAAACCTGAGCTGTTGGGGAAGTCGAGAGGATTTAGGGATAGCGATACGGCAACCCGAACACCCGTCGAAAATCTAGCTAAAGACCGAGCGCTAGATTAACCCGACTCTATCACGAAGACATCCCGGACGTCAGCCTGTACGAGATTAGTATAGCCCTCGAACAGCTTAAGAATGACAAAGCCCCGAGTGACGATGAAATTACAGCCGAACTCCTGAAGGCGGGTGGTAAACCAGTCCTTAAGGACCGTCAGACGCCGTTTAGTTCCTCCACTAAGGGAGAACGCCGAAAGCATGGAACAGAAGACAGCGGTGGTGCTCATCTTCAAAAAAGGTGATAAACACCTTGCTGAAGAATTATAGACCCATCTCACTTCTGAACCATGTTTACAAGCTGTTTTCCAGGGTCATCACAAATCGTCTCGCAAGCAGGTTTCATGTTTTCTAGCCTCCCTAACAAGCCGGCTTCCGAAAAGGCTATAGTATCGTAGACCACATGTACGTTGCGGCAGGTTATACAGAAGACCGAAGGGTATAACCTCCCCCTTGCCTTGCATTTGTGAACCACGAGAAAGCCTTCGATTCGATCGAGACTTGGGCTGTGCTGCAGGCTCTCCAGCGGTGCCAACTTGACTACCGGTATATCGAAGTGTTGAAGTGTCTGTACAAAAACGCCACTATGTCCGTCCGACCAAATGACCAGAGCACGAAGCCTATTCCTCTGCAGCGGGGAGTCAGACAAGGAGATGTGATCTCTCCGAAACTGTTCACCGCTGCATTGGAGGATGCTTTTAAGGTTCTGGGCTGGAAAGGACGAGGCATTAACATTAATGGCGGGTACGTCACTCGCCTTCGATTCGCCGACGATATTGTAGTCATGGCCCATGGCTGAGACCATGGAGGACCTCAGTGCTATGCTCGCAGACCTCAGCAGTTTCCGACCGAGTTGGCCTAAAAATGAACATGGGCAAGACGAAAGTCATGTCTAACTAATGTCCATGTTGTCCCAACTCCCGCAATAGTCGGGGGCCCTGCGCTCGAAATTGTTGACGGCTATGTATACCTGGGACAAACGGTCCAGTTAGGTAGGTCCAACTTCGAGAAAGCTTACACTACAAATAAACAAAGCAAACTTGTGGGCGGTAAATTTTAAATTTGAAAGTAGATTAAGAGGTAAGTAACTTCAAAAGCCATAAGTCCGAAGACAAAAGTTATTAAAAGTGCTTGCTTGTTTGAAATTAAAGTCGACTATTACTATTTTAAACAAAAAGTCAAAATACCGAAAAACCGGTTTTGTAGATATTTAATACCGGTATTAAAAAAGGGGAAAAAATGACCGGTATCCCGGTTTTTCGGTAATACCGAATACCGGTATCCATGCCCTACTTACTATCGAGTTTTCAGAGGGGCTACTACGAAACTCGCAAATCGAAGTTCGTATCGCACCGTCCCTTTCACTCGCGTATTAAATGACATAAGCGTCAGCGGGACGGCAACATACGAAGTTCGAGTTTTGCACTTCGTGGTATAGGGCCAAGTACTTAACATTATACGTCGACAAGTGGTGGCGTCGGGATCAATTGTACCTTGGCACAAAGATTTGATTTCCTTTTTGAGAAATACACATGTACACGTTTAATTTTGTATATAATTTAATGGCCTGTCATATACCCTATGAGGTTTATTTAGGAACACGATGTTTTCTTTCACTGAAAAAGGTTATGGTTTTCGTATGTAATTTTGCACATTTTCGAAAACTTGCCCCGAGTCCAAGTTCGAATCCATAAGTCAAACCACGTCACGGTAAATTGATAATCGAGCCGCATTCTTCATACTCGTAACAATTAAGCAATATGAGTTGGACCAGTCAGGCAAAGTTTGAAACTCTGAGAGCCATCATTTTATTTGTACTCTTTAATATGGTAGGTACATTCACCTGCAGTCCTGAATTAAAGCTTGAAACCACCGACAGCGGGTTGATGTATTCGAGCTAACATGAAAGAGCCCACACCACACAGAATACCGCGCGGGAAGTAAGCGATATCCTGTGTGTGGCTTGTTTCAGTACGGCACAAGGTGGCACTTCTTTCATGTTAGCTCGAATATTACTACCGGTGCCGCCTCCGCGCCGCGCTGCACCGCTCCGCTACTGCTGTCAGTGGGTTTTCATGCTTAATATCTGCCACAGAGGAGTGTGCGAAAATATCTGACACCTCCCACCGGATAGAGTCGTATCAGATGTTTATGAACGCTTTGTTGTGTCAGTGTCAGATATGAGTGCTGGTGACATGATGATTATTACAAGTAGACGTCCCACGGTATAAATTGTCACTCGTCACGTCATCTTTCCAGGGCAAATAAGAAAAGCCACGGACGCCGATACGACTTGTATCTGCACGGGAATGAAGATTACGGAGATGCCAAGACTGATTATGGGCCTGGCCACGTTACATACGCAATAACGTGAAACGGCGGGGCGCCAGAGTGCGGCACGTTTCTCGGCGGCCAAAGCTTTACCTAGAATTTTGTTTTTACAAGCTTTCATTTAACTACTCGTATTGAACACCATTTTTTCGGCAACTTCCTGGTATCCGATTGAGTTGACTTATGCAAATCCGGTGGCAATCTGGTAGTGAAATCCTGGTGGTCCCGCCAGGATTGTCTCCGCAAGGATGGAACTCCTCAAAGTTTAATGGCATCGTCTTGAAATTTGGTACGGAAATAAAGTTTCAGTGTCAAGTCAAAATATCTTTATTTAATTTAGGCTGTAAATTTTATTACATTACTATAAGCACAAAAATTGCAAAAAAATCCAACGATTCGAAAAAAAAAAAAAAAAAGTTGATGACTGATACTGCAACTAAAATCGATAAAGGTACTGTCAGCCATAAAAGTATATGAATTTAACATAAGAATCTTGAAACAAAATTGCCTATTCGAGTATGTGATATGTGTTGAAAGAAACCGCAGTAAGTTTTTTAATTTAAAGTGTGGCTTGTTAACTCATGAGCACCTCTGCTAACTTTAAAGCGCCGTTGCCATTGTCACGCTTCAGGCATGCCGCCCGATCGTGACTTGAAACCGGATCGATTTACTTTCAATTGGATTAAGGTAACACAATACGTCAAATCCGTGTCGTAAGGTCAGGGGTCAACGGACGAGGCGCTTGTCAACTGTTGACTTGTGTCAATGAAATGTCAAAATTACACAAAGTATGGCATAAACAGTAGAAAACTGGTGTAAAAGAACTTAAAAATTTACATAACAAATATGTATATTTTTTATGCAAATTTTTCGAGAGGAGACCGCGGATCGACAAGCGCAGCGTAGGACGGCCACCAACGAGACGGACAGATGACCACTACCATGAGTTTACAGTGAACGTACTCGATAGCGACGGCGTAAATTATTTGTATGGAGAATTGTACAGCGCCTCTACAAATAATTTACGCCGTCGCTATTGAGTACAGTCACTGTAAACTCATGGTAGTGGCACTGGTTAGTCGCGGGTTCACGGTGGATGCAACCCGCTTCTAACCGGGACAATTGGAGGTCTACGTCCAACAGTGGACGTCCTATGGCAGATATGATGATGATGATGATGATGATGACTTATGTGATGATGCGACATGGCCTAAACTGAAAGCCGATGAAAATTAGGATGTTGATGTGTGATGTGATGTATTTGTGTTTGTGTATGTGTGTGTGTTTATGTCGGTGTATAAATAAGTGTTGTGAAGTGTGACTTGGCAGTGTCCCGGCGCATTTCGTGTCTAGTTTCTGGTTCCGTTGCCGTTGTCCACGTTGCAGAATTTAATTTAAAAATATTTATTGGTTTGACATTTGGAGACCTTATACATCTCCATTTCTTTATTTTAATAATTATTTTAAGTTTTTGACATTGGAGGCTTTTTACACCTCTGAAGATTGTATAATTTGGTTAATTAAATTAGTTTACTTTGACATTCAGAGACTATATACATCTCTGAATTATTTAGATTAGGAATTTTATTTATTGTTAACTCAGGGACTTTCTACATCCCCTTGCTATATAGTAATTTTATTATTAACTCAGGGACTTTATACATCCCCTGCTATATTTAAGGCTGTATATTGTTAAGCTTATGGATTTTAAACGTGTATATTTTTAGTTTAATTTCTAGTCACAGGCCCGCGACGTCGAAGCTCCCAAGACGATCCCATAGAGCTTATGGGAACGGAAGCAATACCATGCACTCGGTACCGCTCTGCTTTCAGAGCATGACATGAGTTCGTGTGAGCTAACTTTGGGGGCGGCAGACGTGAGCTTGCCTTCGGAATCCAAAAGTTTAATGGTTACTTGACCTGAAATGTAAATTTCAGAATTAAATTATTATTATTATATATTTTTTTTTTAATTTATGACGGTGGAAGCAGTCTACACTTCCACTGAACGTAGATTATAGTTAGAGTTTAGTTTTGTAACTAAGGGACCCCATACATCCCTGTATTATTATTATTATTATTTTGTATTTTCTTTTATTTCATTGTATACTGTAGTTTTTAAGTATTTTATTTGTAATTATTTTATGTTGAAAAAATGACTTTCTGCCAAGTTTCTTGCGGCGCATTCTTCTTGGCAATGATGGTCTTTCCGAAAGCGCTGGTAGTTTTAAAAAATGACGTGTAAAAGTGCCCATTGCGGCCTATTTACTGAATAAATGATTTTGATTTTGATTTTGATTTTGATTTTGATGGATGTATATTTTTTAATACAGAAGAAATAGGCTCGCGTTTGACCGCAATCTTGCTTGATATGGTAATCGAAGAAGGAGCACGCTTTTCTTATTAAATAATGCCCATTCAACTTAGATTAGATAATGTCAAAAATGAGATAATAAGTAATAACGAAGAAAGTGACACTGATATTTAATGTCAGGTTAAATTTTTATGTCGTACTTTACATGTATTTATAGCTAACGAAGAAAGTGCTTTGCCAATTTTTACGACATTTACTTGACTTTTAAGTGATGTGATAATAGACTCAAAGTTTTTAATGGTCCAGCTGTAGTCTTACATATTTCCGTTTCTAAAAAACTGTTTTCGAAAACGGGTAATAGTAATCGCGTTTATTAATGTCAATCTTTGAGGACTGTAATACGAGTATGTATTACTCGGCAAAATTATAAACAATGGCAACTGGCTTAACATTCCTGTGATATGAGTACAAAATTGGACGTGAAAACTGGAAAGGTGTTTTGTTTTAGCTCCTTCGCAAGAAGGCACGTGCTTCCATTAAATAAACCTCAGAGAAAGAAAATAAACACGAAAAATGTATGAAAAACATCCAAGCCAGAAGAAACCTATTTCCCGCCTCCAAGTTAAGTAACTGAATACAATCCCATATGTACAATGTAAATTCAAATCCAAAATGGCTGTCTTTCCGCCACAAAGTCATCGGTGGACAAATGAACTAACGCCTTCCCATACTGGTTCAACGAATCTTTCGGCTAGAGCGCCGCGGTTAGGTGCAAATGTAACTTTGTACAATACTGAATGCACCTCAGATCGCGAGTAAAAGTTAAGCAATTCGAAGCCGACAATGGTTTTGCATTATGCATACGACGTAGTATAAAATCGTAGTAGCGTGTAAGGGTGTGCGCATAGTATACTATGACCATTGATCTTGCGTTTTTTGCAAAAATCTAACAAATAGAACGAAAAAGAACTTCAAGTTTGGCTGTTGATATTTAATAGAGTAGGATAGGCTTGTGCCCACAGCCTCAGCCTCGCGAAAGAATAAAAAAAAGCTATACTTAGCTCAAGAACTATCCTGTGGGATTTTACAAAATTCCTTTTTTGTACACCTCTATGTTCCTCAGCAAACATGTTTTTAAACGAAACCATTATAGGATCACTTTGGTGTTGGGCTGTGTCTGCCTGTCTGTCAAGATTCTTTATCTCAAGATACAGTAATAACATTTTTTTTTTTGATAAAAAAGGTATTTCCAATCTAATTGCCGTAATTAAAAAACCTATAGGGTACTTCTAGTTGTCCTAAAACAGAAATTTACAACAGGGGAAATAGTACGAGTACTGTACTGTATACCGCTTTATCCACAACATATAATAACATAAGAAAGCGCCTGTGATCTGAGCGTTAAACATAAACTACACGCACGGATAATGACACATAATGACGGCTTTCTGAAGAAAGACAGAGACGCCTTATGCTCGATGTATATCACTTATTGTTGGGGATATAAATGCATTGTTTTATTAGGTGGTATTATGATATTGGACAATAGGACTTGAAGAAATCGGATAACTAGTTATTGCTTGCTAACTGCGCACGCGCACCCGGCCCAATCCGCACTAGGCCCGTGTGGGAGCTACGGCCAACTCCAGCCCTCTCATTCTGTGGCTTGTGCCCAGCTGTGGGACGTGGGCTGAGATAATAATCTTGAGAAGACTGTAAAGTATTATGCAATTTTCCTGGATAAAAACTATTGTATGTCTTTCATAGGGTTTCAAACTATCTCCATACGAATTTAATCTAAATTATTGCAATGGTTTAAGCTTTAAAAGGTATCAGATAGACAGGCAGACATAGAGACGGTTACTTTCGCTTTTATAATATTATTAAGGATTATGGCACTGGACAAAAGGACTTGAAGAAATGTGGCATCGAATCGAATAAGACATAAATAAATATATTGCGTCTCGAATGGAAATGATAATATTCTGAAAATGTCGTGTTGGAAAGCCAATGAAAACTATGCTGGAATTTTAGAATGATGTATTTAAAAAAATAATGAATCTTGAATGGATCTCAATACAGATTCAAATTTCGGTGATCTTTCAGAAATATTTACGAAAAAAAAGACTTGGTTTCAATTAAACGAAAGGAAGGAAGATGGTTTCTGCTGTCTATCCCTTTTCCTGTTTAGTAAAGATATTCCGATGTCCAAAATAAATACGGCATATTTTTTGTTTTTGTTTTGTTGCTGTGTTGATACCGCCACCCTTTCTATTTCCTCCTTTCCTCCCTAATTAAAAGTTTATAGTAATTTAATTTGAATATTGGGTTCTATGAAGACTTCTTTTGTTCAAAATAAATGTTTTGAACAGGGGTTACTTGCTTTGCTTCCCTCTATCCTCCGTTTACATTAAAGATGTTTACTTTCGAAATTCCTTACACTATTCTTGCTAATTTTATTTATTATGATTTTTTTTTTTCAATGAATCCCAGAATTCTGAAAATTAACAAAACATCTTTATTGCGTTAACAATGCTTAATGGATCGATTGTCAAATTTTGAAAAGAAAAAATGACCATAAACAATACAGATAATAGAACAATAGTGTCCCGTGAATACGAATTATAATGAAGACATACAAAATTATGTTATCAAGCTAGAGCGGCGCTGTTAACAACTGTTAGCCATGCATTTAGTATGAAAAATAATTAGTTCAATTTTTGTCCACCGGCAAAAAATAACAAATAAATTTTAGCTCTAGCCAAAGAAGTTGACCCATTGGCATAAAGTCCAAAGTTAACTAATTCGTCTGTACATTATAAGTTTGGCGGTAGGCAATTTGTGATTCCGCAGCCGTCGCAAGATAAACTGCCTGTTGTCATCTTTATACGTTATCTGTGAAGACTGTGACAGATTGCCGAAACGCAACCTCCATGCGTGATGGAACGCTTCTGATTTTAAATGGTTTATGGATAGCTGGGAAACTGGGACACACCATTAAATGTATACCTATGTGTATATTTTGCTAAATTAAAAACTCATTGAAAAATATTAGGTTGCTTAGGTCAAAGACAAGAAAATACCTAATACAATTAGTCCGCCAGATAGTAGATTATGTTATGGGTGTCCATGTGCGGCGGTGATTGCTTTCCACAAGGTGATCCGGCTGCTTGTTTGCCCCCTGTCATAAGAATGATTGATTATTATTTTACCCGTAATTTTATTTTTTTTCTATCAAATGCCTTTTTACTGGTTGTATTTTTTGTTTACTGAGCTACTTGCATGACAATTTAAGTTGTATTGTCATATTTGTCATTCCAATCAATAAAAAGTAAAATACGGTTTCAAAATTGTAAGTTTAAAAGTTGGAAAAAATAGTTAAGGTTCTTACTATAATATATTGTATGTTTATAAGATGCTACAAAATTTGTGTTGACCAATATCTACTTCTGATTCTTGATGAATCATTCCTTAATTTTTTTTTAATATTTTTTTTAATTACTTTCAACTACTTATACTATACCCTTACTGGTTTTGCTTATGAGCATTACTATTGTTTTATAAAAAGTGACCCGTGGGATATCGGGCGATCCTAATTTTTTTTAATCTTTTTTTTAATTACTTTCAACTACTTATACTATACCCTTACTGGTTTTGCTTATGAGCATTACTATTGTTTTATAAAAAGTGACCCGTGGGATATCGGGCGGCCCTGTTTAATTGCCATATAAGCACGTGGCCGGCAATGCATGGCGCGGTAGAGAATGATACCGTTGGCCTGTAGTTTTTTTTATGTCTGGTTCACGCACGACTTCTTTATTTGCTGTTTTCAGGGTTCCATAACTCAGTTGGCAAAAAACGGAACCCTTCTAAGATCACTTTATTATCCATCTGTCTGTCCGTGTAAGTTTGGTATGAGGCAACTAATACAAAACTGTCATTGTAAGGGACCATCTAAAATAACCGCACACTACTGCGTACATTTTGCTTAGGAGAGAAACTGCTATTCATAAATACCTACATTTCTACGGAACCTTGGGCGCGCGAGTCCAACTCGCACATGGCACCTAAAGTCGTTTCTGGGAAATTGCATACGATTTTATAATAAAATTCCAAAAAATATTACAAATGAAACGGATACAAAATTCAGATCTATTGCCAAGAAGACATTAAATTCAAGGCGTATTATAAAGTTAATGATTATGTCATGGACGGGGATATTTGGAAATAATTCCGATCCGCATTAGCGATCCCTTCAAATAGCGAACCTACTGTGTCAAAAATAAAGTTGTGTTAAATACTTGTGATGTATAGTTAGGTATCATATATAATGTTGTAAATATGTTTAAAAAAAAACCATACCCGTTGAGTTTCTGTGCCGTTACCCGTACGAACCGTAAACCATACCCGTTGAGTGCCGGATTCTTCTCACAGAGGTTTTTCCGAACCGGTGAAAGATTTTGGCCGCTTTTTTATATTATTCTTTCTTACTACCGTGTTAAGTTGATTCTCGTTGTGCATCATCGGGTCACGTAAATGCCTGCTATTCCTCGAAACAATTGTATCATCCATTGTTGGATTTAATTCAAACGATGTATCTTCAGAAGCGCGCATTTTTTGTAATACTATTACCTACTATAATAAGTCTTCACGTTTTTACGTAAATAACATTTTGCCTTTTGGAATTTACTTGCATGCCATTCTTTAGAAAACACGAGAACACGACACACATGTATAACTTCGTTAATTTTTGTATACTTTTATTTTTAATTAAAGAGATCTCTTCCGACTGTGTCAAAGTCAAAGTCAAAATATCTTTATTCAATTTAGGCTGTATATAACAAGCACTTATGAATGTCAAAAAATTTTACCACCGGTTCGGAAAACCTCTGTTGAGAAGAATACGGCAAGAAACTCAACGAGGTATATTTTTTACCCGACTGCGAAGAGGAGGGTTATTTTAAACATATTTACAATATTATTAAATGATATCTATACATGCATCACAAGTATTTAAAACAACTTTATTTTTAACACAGTAGGTTCGCTATTTGAAGAGATCGCTAATGCGGGTCGGAATTATTTCCAAATTCCCTGTCCATGATATAATCATTAACTTTATAATACGCCTTAGATATTCTTCTTGACAATAGATCTGAATTTTGTATCCGTTTCATTTGTAATTTTTTTTGAAATTTGCGGCAGCTTTTTGTAATTGGTTTATAAATGTAAATTGTAATTTGTTTATTTTTAAGAACCATGTACCGTTTGTGCCCAAATAAACATTAAAACATAAAAACGTGTGCAATTGCCCAGAAACGACTTTTTGGTTGATAATTATTCATCATGCCGAAATTTAAAAATAATCATCACCATATCTGCTATAGGACGTCCACTGTAGGACATAGGCTCCCCCATAGACCTCCAGTTGCTTCGGTTACTTCGGTTGGCAGCGGCTTGCATCTACCTTGAAGTCGCGGCTTTAACCAGGTCATCCGTCCATCTCGTTGGTGGACGAAAGAAAAATGCGTGAAAAATTACACAAATACCGTCGATTTATTACTCTTCCAGGAAAAACCGACTTGAAAGAGACCAAAAACATTTGTCAGTAAACTTACCTCCACGAATGAACTGGACCAAAATCCACTCGTATAAATCACTTCAACCTAATCCCGTATTATTACGACACCGTTCTATATGGATCGGCCTTATGTTCGGTTGACGTTTCTAAATCGGGTTTTACGGGATTTGTCGCCATCAGCTCAGCTTTTAAAGTCGGTCAGCTAATAATAGCGGATATCTTCGCCGATTTGATATCGAAGTTACTATAGAAAATTGCCGCTTGGATATAGATAGCTGTAAACTTTTCTGTTGTGAAGGATTCTGCTGTCAGATATCGGTAGCTTCAAACGTTTCTGGCCAGTTGTCTGGCCCGTCACTCCTTAGTTTACGTTAGGTTTCTTATTACAACAGAGCCTGAAAGCTCTGATAGTACAAACAAGCTAAATCTTGTTTTTTAGAAGTAAGACAAAAGTTAATCGACATTATCTTTGCTCTTGATTCTTGACCTTTTGCCCTTCTATCGTTGAAGTTGAAGTATATTGAACCACTCACATAAATTATCATTACTTATCATTAGCTAAGATTGCTTGTACCTGAAAGAGTATAACTCCTAAATGGCTTGTTTTTTTTTTCGATAAGTCTCCACTCGCCGTTCTTTACAATTAAATTAAAGTATACAATTATAGAACTCTTCTTTCTTTTATTTCTACGTTATCCTATGCATCGTACTTACAATGCAGTAAACTGAATTACGTCGTACCAGGAGTCACGTACCGTTGTGCTACTAAATAATCCATAGCCATCCCCTACATTTTCCAAAAAAATCATAGCGAAATTGATTATGAATAAGTTCCACCCTGGTACGTAACTCAGTTTCCTCGACTGTGCATATTTTATGTAGTTCCTTGACTTAAATTATGATTTTGCAATACCGTATAACAAAACAGAAATCGCTTTCGAAAAATCACCGTTACTTATTAAATTGTTTGACATTCGTCGGTATGGTTTTCAAGTAGGTACCGTCAATTATCATCGGTATTTCAAGTGGTTCTGTTATAAAAACAGACTCGATTTCCTCATCAATTTATACAAATATTTGCCCAACGTCTTAGTTACGTAACGCCAACATTTGCCAGACTTTAGTGTCCAATTAAGACTTAAAACACCGTTTCCTCCACGCCGCAACTCATCCCAGACAAAAGAGACCTAAAGAGAATCTGATTAAGTCACAGATTTAAACTAAGCTGCTATGAATGAGACCGTACGATATGACTTTGTACGGACGTAATCAGCTGACAATGGCACCATCCCTGTCCAACCCTCGACCTATTTGGCGTTCGCCGACCCGCAGTTTTATTGAGCTGCTGCTTGTGACTAGGCCATGTGCTTGCAAGTGGCCTAGTGCCTGTGACTGTGATACATGTCAAGTTTGTGCAGTGCGGAAAGCTTTTGATAGATACACTAATCTTCATACTTATCTGCTTATGCACTGTGACGTCACGTCGATTTGATGTCTTGCTTGAACCCACAACGTTCTTACGACGATGATTTTTAATTTCTTAATTTACTCGTACTACTTCAACTTTAAAGTCTAACACACTATTTTCTTATCTATTATTAATTACCTTTCTCATTGATCTGTTTGTTGACCGATTTATGCCTCTTGTGAACTCTCCCCAGTATACAGAAAATTCATGTGGTCATGGTCAACCGTCAATTACGGTAAAGAAGACTTCAATTATTCCTTATCTGTTACTTTACTGCGCTCATTCGCTGAGTAGATTTTATAAATAGTAGATTGATCAAAACTGTTTCCATCATTTCCGAGATAAATGTCTGGCGTGAGTTCCTGAAGTAAAAAAACATCACATTATTTAACCTTTTTTTTTTAGAACAGTTAATTTACTAATGAACGCCCGTATTTGTGATGCATACTGGCAATATATTCCTCTATATTGTTACTCTAATTCGAGACAAAGCCTTACAAATCTGGCCGTCTTCCGCCTGGCAGCTCAATTAGTAATCGCCTTACCTTAAACTAAAGCTGTCCTATTTAAAGTTCACCTCCCTTTAGCGTGTGAAACATGTACGAATTTAGTGTATTTAGGCCTGGCTGGTCGTATTGTTTACGTTATTTAAGTTCACTATTTTCGGGAAGTATTTGGAAAACCAAAATTTGTGCTTTGTTTCCTTGTGACAACATTATCTTCGGGATTTTTACGCCCATGGTTGGGTAGACAGCCACTTTTTCACCCGACGGCATCGCGAGAGTTATGGGCAAACGGTGGACGCGGGTGGCATGTTGTAATTACTATGACTTTCTATGGGGGAGGATTCAACAGTGATCGTCTTCCCTGTGATGATGGCGATGATATTAAATCCAATGCTTGTCACCTGTGGTGATCCTGGCCAGTGCGAGACTTCAGAGGGAAAGATTTCAGATTGGTGCGCCAGAAATTAATACGTCTGTATTACCACTTATAATTTGTTTTGGCTAGGTTCTTTTTTACCAAATAGTGTGATAAATAAGCAAGTTGGTCACGTTCTGGTAAGTGAAGCCGTGAACACCGACACCAGAGAATTTCCGAAGCGTTGCCTTACTAAAAGGCTAAGATAGAATACCTCATGTGCCAGTAAATTCACTGGTTGCCTTATTCTGCATGTCGGAACACAGCAACGCAAGCACTGCTGCTTGGCGGCTGGATTAGCGAGTAAGACCGTGGTAGTGGTAGAGATCCGGACGGTTACTATTAGTATTACAGGTACCTGTACACCTGTACTGTAGTTGCTTGTTGCCCAACATTTCATAGTCGATTCCAGTTTTTTGGCAAGAATATCATGTTATTTTAACGTTGGCATAACTTCGCTGTTAGTAGCATCCATTAGGAGTCCCGAGCGTCCCGGAGCACTATCCCAATCCCGGCGCATCGTAAACTGCGGTCAGCGCAACCGCGTCTAACGCAATAATAAAGCAATTTCAGCTCCGTGCTGCTATGCCCTGTTATACGGGAACTGCTAATGTATTCGGAGTCAGAGTAGGAACAGCGAAGCTCGGCAGCATTAAATGGTGGCGTATAAAACAAAATAGGATTGACAACACATTTCATAGATAAAGAAATTGAGAGCTGGACCTAATTCATGTGAGCGAAGCCGCAGGTAAAAGCTAAATACGTGTGAAAATTCACACACTGGAAATTTTTTGTCATATGATAGTTGGAGGCATAAAAACCACAAAACAAAAATCATTCTCTTGCTTGCGATCGCTGTACATAATAGTTTCTGTCCGAACCCCGGGTAGGTATACAGACAAGTGTGCCCCCCGAGCCGAGAGATAGGCTCTTGACAAAAGGTGGATCCAATTTTATAGCTGGAGGGGGCGCCTTCGGGGTCCACATGGTCAAATATTAGAAAAATATATATGTTGGGAAACAAGATGTGGCCCCAACCAATGATGGATGTGGCGGCGGTAGTACGACTATTTATATGCCTTGCCCGTTGTACGTCTTACCTTCTGTCTGTTGGTTTATTAACTCTTCTGTCCATTTCCCCATCTGTTCTGAACTGTGCAGCTGTGTTCTCTCAAAGACCGAATTTCAATGTGTGCTACGAACAATTTGATAAAACAAAGCTCCCTAACAAAATAATATCACAATCCCCCGGGCTCGTTTACGCAATTTTAAGTGACTAACTACTTTGGTGCCTACCATTAATAAATTGTTATAATACAAGCGTTCAGGCCTGTTTTCTGCTTACGCTGAAATTCCGTCCAACTTTTGGCAATTCATTATAGTAATATGTTACGGACGGGCTAATTTGTTTTTGGGCAAAGTTTTCAGCATAATTTATTGAATTCTTTGGGAGTTGCGGCAGTGTAGGTAAGGCTTAGTGTGCTTCCATAGAAGCGGAGTGGACTTTAGACTCGATCAATCATGTTAACTACTTGAAATCCTGGTCATATTGCAGTCATAAATGTACCCTAGGGGGCTGTTTCACCATCCATTGATTAGTGTTAACTGGCGGTTAGGTTAGGTTAGGTAATGCCGTCTCTATTTGTTTTGTTCGAATAGACGGAGATGGCATCACATTTAACCGTCGGTTAACACTAATCAATGGATGGTGAAACAGCCCCTAAATATATCATTTCCAGCCAGAGCTTTTGGAGGAAAATTGGAGTGACTTAACAAAAATTAAAAACAATTGACATCACAAACTACCTGGCAATAAAATTTGGTCAAAATAAAAAAAAACATAGACTTTCACCTCATTGTTAAAGCTTCTTTTTAGCCTCCTTTTGCTAATGTGTATCAAATCAAAAACTGCGCATTGTAACTGATGCGTAATTATAATGCTGCGTTGCTAATGTGTGTACTTAGCTATCAAAAAATGCGTATGTCGAATCAAAAACGCTTGAGCCACGTACTCATAAAAGTTAACCTTAAATTAATTACGCATCTTTTACATTGTTTTACAGCGCACAATAAATTATCTTTTCAGCAGTAAAAGGAAGGCTAGTTAGTGTCCTAGATAAAACAATTAACTTCATTTGACAATTCAACGGGGATCATAATTACACGGTGTATTACCAACAGTACAGTATAATGCTGTCTAATACATACTAATTATTTTTTTTACTTGCAGGTAATAATCAGCTTGAGCGCAGTTACGTCGAATCGAAGACGTAAGTCTCGGAAAAAAACACCTATTTATATCCTCCTGATATTGATCGAGCATTAACAGTCGAAGGCGTGTTTACCTGAATTATAGAACGAGCTGAGAGAATATGTCTGAAGGAAAAGGAAATGAAAAAAAAACTAACTTTTGAATACAAAAAAAAATCGCATTCAGCTTACGGCATGTAAGTGTAGCGCTCACCGTTAATTTCTGCCCATGTGACAGTCGCGTTACTCGTGCACGCCAGTCAGGGGGGCTACTCCGAAATTCGAAAATCGAACTTCGTATCATGCCATCCCGCTGACGCTTACATTATTTAATACGAGAGTGAGAGGGACGGTACGATACGCACTTCGATTTTCAAATTTTCGGGCTTGTCAGCCCCGCCCGCCCCGCGCATGGCTCAGCCCCCCACGATACCTTATTTTGCGCTTCGCATTAAGAATCACCGCTACACTTACGTGCCGCGCGGGCTGTAATAAACGATCGGGATGGTGGATTGGATTGGTATGCACGTCTAACAGAATGACGAGGAACTGGGGTCGAATTCCAGGTCCACCTTTGATTTTCTGCCGTTTTCTGTACATTATTTAACATTTTACATATATGCTTTCGAAGAAGTATCTCCTTTTGTTAAGTTATTATACGTTATAATTTTTAGGTGAATATAATATTATGTCTTACACATCGAAGTGAAATCATAGCTTTTTAGTGATTTTATATTATAACTTACAAACTTGTTAAGTCAAGTATCTGTTTTTTTTTTATTATACTGGATGGCAAACGAGCAAGTGGGTCTCCTGATGGTAAGAGATCACCACCGCCCATAAACATCTACAACAACAGGGGTATTGCAGATGCGTTGCCAACCTAGAGGCCTAAGATGGAATACCTCAAATGCCAGTAATTTTACCGGCTGTCTTACTCTCCACGCCGAAACACAACAAAATTGAAATTGCCGACGTCAAGTTTTACATGTAGAAAAGTTTCCTCTTTGGAAAATTAAGCTTTGATCCGGATATGAATTGTATAAAAAATGGATTTACTTATTGAGTACAAAAAAGGTTACTGTTGAATATAAGTAGTCAGAAAGAAAAAGATAAAAAAAACAAGCAGAAGTAAAAGATCTTTTTGAACATATGATACGACGAAACTTGCGTGAAAATGTCATGAACCGGAGGTTGGTAATACTTATTAATTATT
>NC_133493.1:3004765-3109698 GCF_025370935.1 Choristoneura fumiferana
AATATGTCAAAGACAATATTTTACTTTTAATTTTCTAATTTATTCTAATTTCGACGTCATAGTAACACATTGTTATTTAAGTCACTTATTCTGTATATTTCTATCTTCAATATAGTATTTCAGTATAATTATTACAGTTTCATTTGATACAACTACATTTAAGATTCTATCGAACTTAAACATGGTGCCGAAACCGTACATTACGAACCAATAGTGCATTTTACATAATTTCAGGTGTCATGAAGTGATTTTATTCGTGACATTTAAAAAAATCCCCGTTGGCTCAGCCATTTTCACTTTCTTTTGGATTCGATAGTGACAATTCATCATAAGTCTATCCTCGACTTCCGTGAGTGATTCTGAATCGGACTATTATAGTGCCCAATCTGAAGTGGAATATAATACTGCGTATTCAGTTATCAATATGTCTGAAGCCGAGCGTAAAAGATGGATCGCGGCTAGAGGCCAGTGCAAAGCTTCTATAACACGTCTTGAGAATTATTTGAATACTGACAAAATATTCACAATTGAAGACCTAGGCGCACGTAAACACAATTTAAAGGAAACGTACGCAAAATACCAAGAAATTTCAGTAAGCTTACAGCTTCTAAGCGACGAAAACGACTGCGACGAAGGAGAAATTGAAGAGAGATACCTTCAATTAATTGCCCTGATCGAGTTAAAGAAAAAATCTCTTGCTCAAGACCCCGGAGTCAGCATTCCAGTTACTCATCAAGCACATCTTCCGCTGCTGGATGTACCTGTTTTCGATGGCAAATGTATTTCTAGCTACAAGCCTTTCTACGAAATGTTTACCGCTGTGGTCCATAACAATCTAGGGTTAAGTAACATTCAAAGACTGTGTTACTTGAAAAAATTCTTAAAAGGAGAACCGTTGCAACTTATTGATAGTTTGCCAATAATTGGTGAGTCATACGCATCCGCTATCGATTTACTTCAAAAAAGATATAATAACCCACCATTATTAGTCAATAGTCATGTCACAAGTTTACTGGATTTGCCAGCAATACAACGAGGCACCGCCTCGGAATTAAGAAATTTTGTAGCCAGTGTAAGACAGCACATTACATCGCTTAAAAATTACAAACAACCTGTTGATGAGTGGAACTCATTGCTGACGTGCATTCTGTTACGAAAAGTAGACTCATTTACAGCAAGGTTGTTCCATTCTGACCGGGTTGCTACAGCCTTCGTAACCAATGATGAATTGTTAAGCTTTCTAGAGAAACGTGCTGCTGCTCTAGAAGCTAGTCCAATGAATAACAAGTTTGAAAATGGTGTTAAATTCGCTACAAACGTAAGTTTTTCATACAATGATTACAGTAAAAATGAATGTTCAATGTGTTCAAAGGAGCATAAATTATACAAATGTCCTCAATTTATTGCTTTAAGCGCAGAAAAAAGGAATATGTATATAACTAATAACAATATGTGTAAAGTATGTTTAAACTCTCATGCGCTGCCGTGTAGGTACGAATTTAAGTGTTTCATTTGCGGTTCCAGCGCTCATAATACAATGATACACGTGGGAAATAAGCCCGACCTGACTGGATCTACAGCACCTGGACCAAAGGAAGGTGAACGTGAAAGCCAGGTAAAAAATCATCACACTATGCAAACTACAGGTGAGTGCATATTACTACCTACCGCAAAAGTAGTAGTAACCGATGCAAACAATAGAAAAATTGTCGTGCGGGCGCTCTTGGACTGCGGAAGTCAAACGTCTTTTTGTACTAAATCTTTGGCGAGTCGATTAGGGTTGCCGCAATTCGACTTACCTAAAAATATAGCACATTAGGCAATAATTGCAAAAATAGTACAAAAAAAGGAATTAATGTGACTCTACAATCTCTGATTCAAAATGATTTTAAATTAACAACTACTTGTTCTATAATAGACACAATTACATCCAAATTACCCCAAAACAAATAGATTTATCTAGCTTTATTATTCCAAAGAATATTTCTTTGGCTGATAATGACTTCCACATTCCAGGGGAAATATCGCTACTCCTTGCCAGTGACGTATTTTTCAAAATTATACAGGATGGAAAAATAGAAGGTGGACCTACGGATCCCATATTGCTAAATACTCAACTTGGATATATTATTTCGTCTACCGGTTATACAACTGTCAACACTGTTACAATGCACACAGCACTTACTCCTGATCTTGATCAATGCGTAACCAAATTTTGGGAAGCTGAAAAAGTTCCCGATTTATTTCATGAATCTTTTACAGAACATGAATACAGCGAAAAAGTATTTAAAGAATCAGTTTCAATAGAAAATAATACATACGAGGTCAAGATCCCATTGAAAGTAGACTTACAGGATATAAATCCTTCCAATTCGTACGCTATTTCCTTACAAAGATTATATAGTATAGAAAAACGATTCAGCAAAGATCCAGTTTACCATGATTTGTACAAAAAATTCATTCACGAGTACCTAGAGCTAGGTCACGCAAAAATAATTGATCCAAAACCTGTAATCCAAAGGATCAACCTTTATATTTCTTGCCACACCATGCAATATTACGTCCTGATAGGCTAACGAACAAGCTTAGGACCGTCTTTGATGGCAGCGCTAAAACTAAAAATGGGTATAGTATCAACGATCTAATGTGCAAAGGCCCTGTAGTTCAAAGGTCTCTTTTTGAGATATTGCTTTTATTTCGTACTTATAAGTACACTATCCAATGCGACATTCGTCACATGTATAGAATGATTCGAATTCATCCTGATCATAGATGTCTTCAAAATATTTTATGGCGTGAAGATGGAATAATGAAGGTCTTGCAATTACAAACCGTGACGTATGGTTTAACTAGTTCGTCGTTTCTCGCCACCAGATGTCTTATTGACTTAGCACAAAAATATGAAAAAGAATACCCACTAGCAAGTGCAGCCATTATAAACACTTCTTATGTTGATGATATTCAGGCAGGTAGTAATACTCTTCAAGGAGTTATTCAGCTAAAAAATGAGCTTAATTCCATCATGAAACATGCAAATTTTAAACTTCATAAATGGGTTTCAAATTGTTCACAATTGCTCAAAGATATCCCTCAGGAAAGTCTAGGATTCAGCTGCAAGGATTTAGATCAGGATAAATTGTTGGTTAAGATTTTGGGATTATCATATGATGCACGAGATGATGTATTCCAGTTGAGCGGTCGCGGAATAACCACCCCTAATCAACTTGCCACAAAACGGAATGTCTTAAGTTCTATTAGCAGATTATTTGATCCTATGGGTTTCGCAGGTCCTGTCACTATGAAAGCAAAGATTATACTGCAGGAGATTTGGAAACAAAATTTAGATTGGGATTTACCTTTACCTGAGACATTAGCTGAAATCTGGAAAGAATTTTATACAAATTTAATAAATATGCCAATGATAAGAATACCACGATATGTTCAATTAGCGGAAGCTGAGGACATTCAGCTTATTGGGTATTGTGATGCATCCGTTACAGGCTACGGCTGCTGTATTTACATAAAAGTTAAGGTTGAAGGTCGTTATCACGTTCACCTGCTTTGTTCCAAGTCTAGACTGGCTGGAATTGATTCAAAACTGACAATTCCTAAGTTGGAATTAAATGGCGCACTTATTTTAGCTAAGCTGGTTTCACACGTGTCAGCTATCATTGATATTCATAATGTGCATCTTTTTTGCGACTCAAAAATTGTACTTGCCTGGATGGCAACATCACCTGTAAAGGTCCCTGCTTATATAGGCAATCGTGTTCAAGCTATTAATACTTTAACAAAAACCATGCAGTGGCACTTCACACCTAGTACTTTAAATCCTGCTGATATAATTTCAAGGGGGGCCGATCCTCTCGAAATTGTAAATAACACACTATGGGAGCATGGACCTGATTATTTATTCGAATGTTCGGACTATAATTTTTATTTGTCTGAGGTGGAAATACCTTTGCCGGTCTGCAATGTTTCTCTTCAGAATTTGTGTCATACAACTACGAATAATGAGTCTATCTGTTCCATTTTTGAAAACTATTCCTGTCTTTTTAAGACTATACGGGTCATGTCCTATATGTTACGTTTTATAAATAGAAGCAAAGGAAATGTAATTGAAAAGGGAGAAATTTCTTTAAAAGAGTTTAAGACAGCATTTAATGCTATAGTAAAGGGTATCCAGTTCCATTATTTTTCAGAAGACTTAAAATTAATTAAAAAAAACAATACTTTGAAATCTTGCTTAAAATCTCTTCATCCATTTATTGATTCCATTGGTATCCTTCGTGTGGGTGGCAGATTAAGCAACGCTGATATAACTTTTTCTAAGAAATTTCCAATTATTTTACCAAAGCATTGCCATATAACTACACTTGTCATTAAACAAGAACATTTGGCTTTAATGCATGCTGGTTTAAAAATGGTCTTAAGTAACTTACAGCAAAAATATTATATTATAAATGCTGTCAGAGAGATCAAAACTGTGATACACAAATGTGTTGTTTGTTGTAGGCATAAGGCTGAAACCTCAAAACAACTTATGGGTTCTTTGCCTAGTGATCGTGTTAATCCTGCGCGTCCATTTGAAAGGACTGGCATTGACTATTGTGGTCCTTTCGATATCAAGCAATCTTCTAAACGGAATAGCGTTGTTACTAAGGGATATGTTGCAATATTTGTTTGCTTTATTACTAAAGCTATCCATATAGAGGTTGTATCAGATTTGTCTACTGAATCATTTATAGCTGCATTCAAAAGATTCATATCTCGTAGAGGAATACCATCTCATATTTATTGCGATAATGCGTCAACGTTTAAAGGTGCTAATAATCAATTCAAAGAACTTTATAAATTACATAATAGCAAAGATTTTCAAAATCTCGTCCACAACTTTATGATTCAAAGACAAATAAATTTTCATTTTATACCAGCATACAGTCCCAACCATGGTGGCCTCTGGGAAGCAGCTGTCAAATCAGCTAAATTTCATCTAAAAAGAATGACGACAGCAAAAATTTTGACTTATGAGCAATTCAATAGCATAATGATTGAAATAGAAGGTATTTTAAATTCACGCCCATTGCTTTCAATTTCTAATCAAGATATTACGAACTTTTCGTGTCTAACTCCAGGACATTTTCTTATAGGCTGTCCTTTGACTTCAATTCCTCAATCTGATTTGACTGAAATCCCAGCTAATAGACTACGTCTTTGGAGATATTGTGAGCAAACTAGGCAACATTTCTGGAAAGCGTGGTCTAGAGACTATCTTTCATCGCTTAATCAACGTACCAAATGGCAAAAAATATTGCCCAATCTCAAGGAAGGTTTATTAGTACTCTTAGTTAATTCTAACACCCCTCCTCTTCACTGGCCCATGGGTAGAATAGTAAAAATCCATAGCGGCAATGACGATATTGTGAGAGTAGTTGAGGTGCAGACTTCCGATGGCAAACTGCATTCTCGTGCAGTATCTAAATTGTTATTTTACCAATAGAATAAGGTTTTTTTAGTTTGTTATGTATGTTCCCACTAGCTTCATGCGGTTTTATATACATTATGTTTAATTTAGTAAAGGTGTAGTTGGCTATAGTTAAGTTAAATGTGAATGGGGTTTTTACATTTGGGCCCCGGAATATGTCAAAGACAATATTTTACTTTTAATTTTCTAATTTCGACGTCATAGTAACACATTGTTATTTAAGTCACTTATTCTGTATATTTCTATCTTCAATATAGTATTTCAGTATAATTATTACAGTTTCATTTGATACAACTACATTTAAGATTCTATCGAACTTAAACAATATGCTCTGCATTCTAATACAGAGGACACTAGCACGTTAAAATACATTTTAATGTAAAACGTCATACATAACAATAATAAAATCCTATCCTACGATGACGGACGGCGATGTTCTGCGTGTTATGTATTATACATCAATGAGATACCCATTCATTTGTTACACTGGGAGTCTTCACTGGCGAACCCAGCTAAATTGGGCTGCCCATATAATCAATTTTTAAAGAGTCAACGACCTCCTTTAACCACTACGTACTGCTCAGATATTTTTATCGGTAAACAACCGTCCATGATCCAATTAAAAGTTGTAACACCGTTGCGAAATGTCGTGTAACGTTAAACACCGGCCAGCCGCTAATTTTGGTAAACATAGAACTAGTTTTTTATGCATTCCGCTGGATTTAACCGACAGGTTCCTAAAATGCTCTGAAGGTGGGCCCTGCTTGAAAGCATACACGCGTCGCATAGACGAAGATGACTGCACGTGTGGTGATTGGCAAAGGCCACAGAATTCGAAATACTGCACTGCCTCGAAGGCCTGTGCGCAAATCATTTGTAGTTATAATAATAGTTCAGGGGTGGCTAAACGGTTGATCGCCCTATAATAAGTCCGTCGATCGTGAACAAAGGCAAAAACTATAAATACTGAACTATGTTGTTTTGTATCATTTAAGATTTCTAGAAGTGTGTAAATTGGTAGATTCGCGGCAGGGTTTCATCAGTAAACAGAGATCTTGGGTCTACAAAGTTGGCCACCCCTGTAATATTGTTAGTTTTTACTATTGGGGTCTGGCAGTTGAAATTGAAAAAAAAGAAAGAAAATACTTTAATTTACATAAACAAACATAGAAAAAAATACAAGACATACATGACGCTAAATAGGTCCCCACTCATTTTAGTGCTAATTAAACGATTCAACTCACGATTATAAACAAGGAACGGTCCGACTAGTTTCGATCTTTTCGTGAGTTGAACCATCCCTTCATTTAGTAATTTTGTCAGTGTCTCACGAGAGTTAGTAATATTAAGAGCGTTTAATATCTGCTTAGCTGGCAACGTTGCGTTTTTATTAGTTTTTCTCGATATTATAATATTTAAACCGTTAATAAACATTTGTTCGTTTTTAAAGAATATAACTAACAAAATGCAACGTTGCCAGCTCAGCAGGTATAAACGCTCTTACATTGAAGGTAATTATGTTATTTGTAGCACTTGTTGTGGTAAAGTCGCCTGATCGCAACGTGATAAGTATATGTAGTATGACAAATAAATAAGTTTTAGAATCATATGCTCCTCGTAATCATCGTAGACGCGCTGCTAGAGCACAACCATCGTGTCGATTGAATAACCGACCCCCTACACAGTAATTGGGGTGCTGCTAGGGGTGCGATATCGATTCACCGACTGAAGGTTAGGGTTACATTTGGACATTCGACGTTGCGTAACTTTATCGAATAAAATAATCGACTAGAGTAACCAGGTATTAATCACGTCGGATATTTAACTCGGTGAGAATCGCGAAATCTATCTGTCTAATACCTTTAAACGAGCAATATATATGTATAATTAGAATCTTTGAAACAGCTCGTCAATTTGATATGTGGAGGTTTTTAGGGAAACGCTTACTATCGAGTTTTCAGAGGGGCTACTACGAAACTCGCAAATCGAAGTTCGTATCGCACCGTCCCTTTCACTCGCGTATTAAATGACATAAGCGTCAGCGGGACGGCAACATACGAAGTTCGAGTTTTGCACTTCGTGGTATAGGGCCAAGTACTTAACATTATACGTCGACAAGTGGTGGCGTCGGGATCAATTGTACCTTGGCACAAAGATTTGATTTCCTTTTTGAGAAATACACATGTACACGTTTAATTTTGTATATAATTTAATGGCCTGTCATATACCCTATGAGGTTTATTTAGGATCAAGATGTTTTCTTTCACTGGAAAAGGTTATGGTTTTCGTATGTAATTTTGCACATTTTCGAAAACTTGCCCCGAGTCCAGTTCGAATCCATAAGTCAAACCACGTCACGGTAAATTGATAATCGAGCCGCGTTCTTTATACTCGTAACAATTAAGCAATATGAGTTGGACCAGTCAGGCAAAGTTTGAAACTCTGAGAGCCATCATTTTATTTGTACTCTTTAATATGGTAGGTACAGTCACCTGCAGTCCTGAATTAAAGCTTGAAACCCACCGACAGCGGGTGGTGGAGCGGTGCGGTGCGGCGCGGAGGTGATACCGGTTGATGTATTCGAGCTAACATGAAAGAGCCCACACCACACAGAATACCGCGCGGGAAGTAAGCGTGGCGCGATATTCTGTGTGCCTTCTTTCATGTTAGCTCGAATATTACTACCGGTGCCGCCTCCGCGCCGCGCCGCACCGCTCCGCCACTGCTGTCAGTGGGTTTTCATGCAATATCTGCCACAGAGGAGTGTGCGAAAATATCTGACACCTCCCACCGGTCTTACCGGCCCTAGAAATAGAGTCGTATCAGATGTTTATGAACGCTTTGTTGTGTCAGTGTCAGATATGAGTGCTGGTGACATGATGATTATTACAAGTAGACGTCCCACGGTATAAATTGTCACTCGTCACGTCATCTTTCCAGGGCAAATAAGAAAAGCCACGGACGCCGATACGACTTGTATCTGCACGGGAATGAAGATTACGGAGATGCCAAGACTGATTATGGGCCTGGCCACGTTACATACGCAATAACGTGAAACGGCGGGGCGCCAGAGTGCGGCACGTTTCTCGGCGGCCAAAGTTTTACCTAGAATTTTGTTTTTACAAGCTTTCATTTAACTACTCGTATGTAAATCCTGGAACTTTGAAAACCATTTTTCGGCAACTTCCTGGGATCCGATTGAGTTGACTTATGCAAATCCGGTGGCAATCTGGTAGTGAAATCCTGGTGGTCCCGCCAGGATTGTCTCCGCAAGGAAGGAACTCCTCAAAGTTTAATGGCATCGTCTTGAAATTTGGTACGGAAATAAAGTTTCAAAGTCGTCAAAATATCTTTATTTAATTTAGGCTGTAAATTTTATAACATTACTATAAGCATTCTTGAATTTCAAAAAAACCGATTCGAAAAAACCGAAAAAAAAAGTTTTGATGACTGATACTGCAACTAAAATCGATAAAGGTACTGTCAGCCATAAAAGCATATGAATTTAAAATAAGAATCTTGAAACAAAATTGCCTATTCGAGTATGTTTGGGGTTTAATTAAGTGGACTGTAGGACGAGAAATACAAACTACAGTGTGGCAAATAACTGGATAAAGGCCGAGACCTGTGGTTGAAGTACTCACCGAGACGTCTGCTGATGATGGTGCAGATCTTAGCTGTAGTAGCTGGCGCAGGCTCCCTCGATCTTCGGCTCATTCGAACTTACCTCCGACAAGGTTACCGTTAACCAGCAGAACTACTAAGATACAGCAAGGACGGTACTTCTTCCAACGGATCAGCCTTCTTCGAGCGTCCACACGTAGTTTACACAAAATTCAATATATTTAAACGACAACTACACGAAACTAGGTACGATATAATTTGCGCGGCAACGCACCGACATACGACACGACAGACTTTCCAAAGTTCGAAAAAGGAAGTGACAAGTGATTTTACGTTTTTAATTCAAATCTAAAACGATAATGTTGCCAGGCTAAAGTATTAGGAAAAATAAAGTTACAATCCTAAACAGAGTATGTGAGATGTGTTGAAAGAAACCGCAGTAAGTTTTTTTAATTTAAAAGTGTGGCTTGTTAACTCATGAGCACCTCTGCTAACTTCAAAGCGCCCTTGCCATTGTCACGCTTCAGGCATGCCGCCCGATCGTGACTTGAAACCGGATCGATTTACTTTCAATTGGATTAAGGTAACACAATACGTCAAATCCGTGTCGTAAGGTCAGGGGTCAACGGACGAGGCGCTTGTCAACTGTTGACTTGTGTCAATGAAATGTCAAAATTACACAAAGTATGGCATAAAACAGTAGAAAACTGGTGTAAAAGAACTTAAAAATTTACATAAGAAATATGTATATTTTTTATGCAAATTTTTCGAGAGGAGACCGCGGATCGACAAGCGCAGCGTAGGACGGCCACCAACGAGATGGACAGATGACCACTACCATGAGTTTACAGTGAACGTACTCGATAGCGACGGCGTAAATTATTTGTATGGAGAATTGTACAGCGCCTCTACAAATAATTTACGCCGTCGCTATTGAGTACAGTCACTGTAAACTCATGGTAGTGGCACTGGTTAGTCGCGGGTTCACGGTGGATGCAACCCGCTTCTAACCGGGACAATTGGAGGTCTACGTCCAACAGTGGACGTCCTATGGCTGATATGATGATGATGATGATGGATGAATATTTTTGAATACAGAAGAAATAGGCTCGCGTTTGACCGCAATCTTGCTTGATATGGTAATCGAAGATATGTGTACTACGAAGGAGCACGCTTTTCTTATTAAATAATGCCCATTCAACTTAGATTAGATAATGTCAAAAATGAGATAATAAGTAATAACGAAGAAAGTGACACTGATATTTAATGTCAGGTTAAATTTTTATGTCGTACTTTACATGTATTTATAGCTAACGAAGAAAGTGCTTTGCCAATTTTTACGACATTTACTTGACTTTTAAGTGATGTGATAATAGACTCAAAGTTTTTAATGGTCCAGCTGTAGTCTTACATATTTCCGTTTCTAAAAAACTGTTTTCGAAAACGGGTAATAGTAATCGCGTTTATTAATGTCAATCTTTGAGGACTGTAATACGAGTATGTATTACTCGGCAAAATTATAAACAATGGCAACTGGCTTAACATTCCTGTGATATGAGTACAAAATTGGACGTGAAAACTGGAAAGGTGTTTTGTTTTAGCTCCTTCGCAAGAAGGCACGTGCTTCCATTAAATAAACCTCAGAGAAAGAAAATAAACACGAAAAATGTATGAAAAACATCCAAGCCAGAAGAAACCTATTTCCCGCCTCCAAGTTAAGTAACTGAATACAATCCCCATACGTACAATGTAAAATTCAAATCCAAAATGGCTGTCTTTCCCGCCACAAAGTCATCGGTGGACAAATGAACTAACGCCTTCCCATACTGGTTCAACGAATCTTTCGGCTAGAGCGCCGCGGTTAGGTGCAAATGTAACTTTGTACAATACTGAATGCACCTGAGATCGCGAGTAAAAGTTAGGCAATTCAAAGCCGACAATGGTTTTGCATTATGCATACGATGTAGTATAAAATCGTAGTAGCGTGTAAGGGTGTGCGCATAGTATACTATGACCATTGATCTTGCGTTTTTTGCAAAAATCTAACAAATAGAACGAAAAAGAACTTCAAGTTTGGCTGTTGATATTTAATAGAGTAGGATAGGCTTGTGCCCACAGCCTCAGCCTCGCGAAAGAATAAAAAAAAGCTATACTTAGCTCAAGAACTATCCTGTGGGATTTTACAAAATTCCTTTTTTGTACACCTCTATGTTCCTCAGCAAACATGTTTTTAAACGAAACCATTATAGGATCACTTTGGTGTTGGGCTGTATGTCTGCCTGTCTGTCAAGATTCTTTATCTCAAGATACAGTAATAACATTTTTTTGATAAAAAAGGTATTTCCAATCTAATTGCCGTAATTAAAAAACCTATAGGGTACTTCTAGTTGTCCTAAAACAGAAATTTACAACAGGGGAAATAGTACGAGTACTGTACTGTATACCGCTTTATCCACAACATATAATAACATAAGAAAGCGCCTGTGATCTGAGCGTTAAACATAAACTACACGCACGGATAATGACACATAATGACGGCTTTCTGAAGAAAGACAGAGACGCCTTATGCTCGATGTATATCACTTATTGTTGGGGATATAAATGCATTGTTTTATTAGGTGGTATTATGATATTGGACAATAGGACTTGAAGAAATCGGATAACTAGTTATTGCTTGCTAACTGCGCACGCGCACCCGGCCCAATCCGCACTAGGCCCGTGTGGGAGCTACGGCCAACTCCAGCCCTCTCATTCTGTGGCTTGTGCCCAGCTGTGGGACGTGGGCTGAGATAATAATCTTGAGAAGACTGTAAAGTATTATGCAATTTTCCTGGATAAAAACTATTGTATGTCTTTCATAGGGTTTCAAACTATCTCCATACGAATTTAATCTAAATTATTGCAATGGTTTAAGCTTTCGGTATCAGATAGACAGGCAGACACAGAGACGGTTACTTTCGCTTTTATAATATTATTAAGGATTATGGCACTGGAAAAAAGGACTTGAAGTAATGTGGCATCGAATCGAATAAGACATAAATAAATATATTGCGTCTCGAATGGAAATGATAATATTCTGAAAATGTCGTGTTGGAAAGCCAATGAAAACTAATGGAATTTTAGAATGATGTATTTAAAAAAATAATGAATCTTGAATGGATCTCAATACAGATTCAAATTTCGGTGATCTTTCAGAAATATTTACGAAAAAAAAGACTTAGTTTCAATTAAACGAAAGGAAGGAAGATGGTTTCTGCTGTCTATCCCTTTTCCTGTTTAGTAAAGATATTCCGATGTCCAAAATAAATACGGCATATTTTTTGTTTTTGTTTTGTTGCTGTGTTGATACCGCCACCCTTTCTATTTCCTCCTTTCCTCCCTAATTAAAAGTTTATAGTAATTTAATTTGAATATCGGGTTCTATGAAGACTTCTTTTGTTCAAAATAAATGTTTTGAACAGGGGTTACTTGCTTTGCTTCCCTCTATCCTCCGTTTACATTAAAGATGTTTACTTTCGAAATTCCTTACACTATTCTTGCTAATTTTATTTATTATGATTTTTTTTTTTCAATGAATCCCAGAATTCTGAAAATTAACAAAACATCTTTATTGCGTTAACAATGCTTAATGGATCGATTGTCAAATTTTGAAAAGAAAAAATGACCATAAACAATACAGATAATAGAACAATAGTGTCCCGTGAATACGAATTATAATGAAGACATACAAAATTATGTTATCAAGCTAGAGTGGCGCTGTTAACAACTGTTAGCCATGCATTTAGTATGAAAAATAATTAGTTCAATTTTTGTCCACCGGCAAAAAATAACCAATAATTTTTAGCTCTAGCCAAAGTAGTTGACCCATTGGCATAAAGTCCAAAGTTAACTAATTCGTCTGTACATTATAAGTTTGGCGGTAGGCGTTTTGTGATTCCGCAGCCGTCGCAAGATAAACTGCCCGTTGTCATCTTTATACGTTATCTGTGAAGACTGTGACAGATTGCCGAAACGCAACCTCCATGCGTGATGGAACGCTTCCGATTTAAATGGTTTATGGGTAGCTGGGAAACTGGGACACACCATTAAATGTATACCTATGTGTATATTTTGCTAAATTAAAAACGCATTGAAAAAAAATTAGGTTGCTCAGGTCAAAGAAAAGAAAATACCTAATACAATTAGTCCGCCAGATAGTAGATTATGTTATGGGTGTCCATGTGCGGCGGTGATTGCTTTCCACAAGGTGATTATTATTTTACCCGTAATTTTATTTTTTTGTCAATCAAATGCCTTTTTGCTGGTTGTATTTTTTGTTTACTGTAGCTACTTGCATGACAATTTAAGTTGTATTGTCATATTTGTCATTCCAATCAATAAAAGTAGGTAAAATACGGTTTCAAAATTGTAAGTTTAAAAGTTGGAAAAAATAGGTAAGGAAAATTTGTGTTGACCAATATCTACTTTTGATTCTTGATGAATCATTCCTTAATTTTTTTTTAAATCTTTTTTTTTGTAAATTACTTTCAACTACTTATACTATACCCTTACTTGTTTTGCTTTTGAGCATTACTATTGTTTTATAAAAAGTGACCCGTGGGATATCGGGCGAGCCGTTAGGTACACAATGCACTAGTTTCCGTTGAATTACTCCAATTCGTAGCTTATGAGGACACTATACCGTCTTAATACATATACATATAGTGATGCTTTATATGTATGTTACAGTTACAGTTAATAATGAGACTTTTTGACTTTATTTTTGACTAAAAGTACTAAAACGTAGTGTAGCTCAGTTAATGTTGGAAAATATATAAGTAATGCTGCACGACCACCATGCCCCTTAAACGCTTAATGATGTCCATACCGCAGTATAACAAGTTTTCCCTGCAGTAGGCCGACGCCTTTGAAATTGAGCGATACCGCAGCCTGTATAAAGGGCAACACACACAGAGAGCGGGCGCGGGTCGTGCGCGGGCCCGCGACGGGCGTATTTGCATGGCGGTATATGGACGCCTTCACACAGAACGCGGGCGCGGGCGCGGGTCGTGCGCGGGCCCGCGCCCGTCGCCCGTCGTCACAAACAGCGCGCGGGCCGAGCGCAGAGTTACCAACTCTCAAAAATATTTATCCCTAAAACTTAAGTTAAAAACCCCTAAAATTGCTATAATTAATTGGAAATCCCCCTAAAACATGTTAGTATAGGTAGTGCCACAAGAATTGAAGTGAATGATTACACACACAGCAACATGTCGTATAATGACATCAGGCAGGATTGTAAGTTTGATATACTTACCATCCAGATTTTTTTTTAATTTTCCACCCACCGGCTTACTTACATACAAAAAATCTCTACTTTACGTCTATGGGAGGTACCCACAAAATGTTTTTTTTTTTTTTAATTTTCATTGTACAAGTATCATTTTGTCGGGATAGTTTTCATTATATATCCGTGCAAAATTACAGCTTTCTAGCATTGATAGTCCCTAAGCAAAGCCGCGGACGGACAGACAGACAGACAGACATGGCGAAACTATACGGGTTCCGTTTTTGAACTATGGTCCAGACGATTACATATTGATTAACGTTGCTTTTGTGATGGCAGCGACATTGGATTTGATTTTTTTTCGTGTGAAGATTCTATTTTTCGAGCCCTTTCATTTGATACCCATATGGAACCGACTGAAAAGAAATACACACTAGGCTATTTTCGATGGAAGCTATCTTGGATAAAACATATATATGTTAATATAACCTAACTACTATACCACATTTTAGCATGCGTTGCTGCAGGTAATGCAAAATCTTATTAGGTTCAACAGGTTAATACGTATAAAAATATTTTTTTGAAAAAGTAAAACCGACTCCAAAAAAACAAAAAATGGAACCGACCGCAAAACCCTTGAAAGCTCGAAGTCGGTGACTCAGCACGAGCCAGCAGGTATGGAACAATAGTCGTCTACCTCACGATCCTGCTGGGTCATGCTGAGTCATCAAATTTGACTGGCTAGATCGGGTTACCCCAGGCCCAATAATTTTGTATTTTTATTTTTTTATCAAGAAATAATGTGAAATATAAGAAATACAAAATAAATATAAAAAGCAAAACTTCCCAACAATCCTTAAAAATACCCCATCCCGGTTATTTACCCCTAAATTTGAGGGGAAACCCCTAATTTGGCAGCCGTGCCGAGCGGCAAATGGCCGGTGTTTGTATCGCGCCGCCGCTTTGACACGCGCCGCCTCTGTCAAAGGATGCCGCGTGCGATTTATGGCTTTACCTTCGCACGCGGCGTCCTTTGACAGGTAGGGTTGCAACGATATATCGAATTTTTGATAGTATCGATAACTTTGACTCCACAGTATTGATATATTAGCATTGCCTATCTACAGTGTGTTACTGGGCTACCGGCACCCAGGCTTTTTTTTTAAGGGAAGTTAAAGATACGCTATTTCTGTAACTTAACCATTACATAAATTTAAATAATAAAGTAAAATCCACACTGTTAACTTTCTAATAAAAATATAATTGTCAGCCATGTACAGCTAATTAAATTGACAAGTACTATATATAAGTAAATATTATAAATGCGAAAGTTTGTGTGCGTGTGTGTGTGTGTGTGTGTGTGTGTGTGTGTGTGTGTTTGTTTGTTACTCCTTCACAGTCACACTAAAACGGCATTTGAATGAAATTTGGTACGTAGATAGCTGGAATAACATAAAGGCTACTTTTTACAACCTTTTATTTAGTTTCACCTGTCCCGTTGTCTGTCTGTCCGTCTGTAGTCAAATTCTGCAAGTATATTTTGACCACTTCCAGTAGTCAGATTGACTTGAAATTTGGAATACTTATGTAAATTGTGTAACAATACAATAATCTGGTAGTGACAGGGCACTGGCGGTCTGAAAGGTTGGGTTACGTGAAAAAAAATGTTGATAACTAATTAGATAAATATTATAATTAATTAATGACATATCGTGTAGGTACATTCAACGTAATAAATAAGTGATCACTTTTGTACCTTGGCACTTTAACGTCATGTTTGATAAGCCATACGAAATTGTGTAACGACTGAAAGCGACAAGGTACCTATACCTAAAAAGTGATCACTTATTTATGACGTTGACTGTCGAACAACATACATAATATAAAAAAACACTTACTTTTAATCCCATCCCACTAATATTATGAATGCGAAAGTTTGTAAGTCTGTTTCTTTATTACTTCATCAGTCATCATCATCACGTCAAAATCGCTGAACCGATTTAGATGAAATTCGGTATACAATGTATCCCGCAGAAACTATACAAATTTTCCGGGATAAAACTATCCTATGTCCATCTCTGTGACTACAACTATATGTATACCAAATTTCATCTAAATCGGTTCAGTGGTTTAGACGTGATGAAGTAATAAACAAAAACCGGCCAAGAGCGTGTCGGTTTTTTTTATTTCAATTATTTATGCTGGCTCGTGCTGAGGCACCGACTTCGAGCTAGTAGGTACACCTAGGAAAATATTTTGAAGGGTTTTGTAGTCGGTTCCATTTATTGTTATTTTTTTTTTTTTTGTAGTCGGTTTTACTTTTTTGTTAACCACATATATCTCGCGGCACTGTATAATTGCCTGAAGCCATGAAGTAAGGGACGAGATGTCCAGCAATCCCTGTTCTGGCCGAGGCTTGTATAGTGCTTTTCTCAAACAATGTGAGGAAATATTTCATCCATCCATGCATCCATATTCATCCATCGCATTGCATCGCTTCGTATCGCATCGCATCGCATCGCATCGCATCGCATCGCTTCGCACCGCTTCGCATCGCTTCGCATCGCTTCGCATCGCTTCGCATCGCTTCGCATCGCTTCGCATCGCTTCGCATCGCTTCGCATCGCTTCGCATCGCTTCGCATCGCTTCGCATCGCTTCGCATCGCTTCGCATCGCTTCGCATCGCTTCGCATCGCTTCGCATCGCTTCGCATCGCTTCGCATCGCTTCGCATCGCTTCGCATCGCTTCGCATCGCTTCGCATCGCTTCGCATCGCTTCGCATCGCTTCGCATCGCTTCGCATCGCTTCGCATCGCTTCGCATCGCTTCGCATCGCTTCGCATCGCTTCGCATCGCCTCGCATCGCTCGCATCGCCTCGCATCGCCTCGCATCGCTTCGCATCGCTTCGCATCGCTTCGCATCGCTTCGCATCGCTTCGCATCGCATCGCATCGCATCGCATCGCATCGCATCGCATCGCATCGCTTCGCATCGCATCTCTTCGCATCGCATCGCATCGCATCGCATCGCATCGCATCGCTTCGCATCGTATCGCATCGCAGTATCGCAAATGCTTATAGAGTAGTGGTGGTTGGCTGTTCGTAATTTTTCCTTTGTCAGTTTAATGTTAGTAAGCAAATTTAAAAAGTTAGAGCAGCGGACAATAATGGATTTTCATACATCATGGCCTAGGCCAAGAAGTTATGTAGGGAGGTGGTAGGGAGCCATAAATGAGAAACTTCATGTCTCCATTTCGTGACATTAACGCATACATTTCCGAGCATGTTTGAGAAAATAAAATTATTCTTATTCTTATTATTGGTTCTAGAACTGTTTTCATTTGTACTCCAAAAGTCGCCAGATAAACCATTTTTTTAATCAAAACTTTTTTTTGGTCGCTAAGATTTAAGCAAAAGCCGTCACTTCTAGGGATAAAGTCACTAAACTGGCAACATTGATAGCCGCTGCGGGCCCGTCGCGGGTCCGACCCGCGCTCTGTGTGAATACAACGAACCGCGCGGCTCCCGCGGCGGACACGACCCGACCCGCGCCCGCTCTCTGTGTGTGTTGCCCTTAATAGGTATTTACGCAAGTAAGGAAGAGTTGTCACAAATTTAAAATTTGGAAGGTTCTTTTACGAAAACAAAATGAATTAGGGGTGGCATACTTACTAGGGAAAAGAAATATTGAAATTATACAATTTTTGAAATAAAAAAACTTTTTTTCTATAAAATATACTTTCATAGATTAGTAACCGACAAATACTTTTGGTTTCTAGACTTAACGGACTTAAAGTTCCTGTTATTGAATTTAATTAAATAAAAAATAAATAAATATAATTATATAAATAGATGAAATCTTAGTTCCTTATTTATACGGTATGAAGATTTGCACGCACTCACAGTACATGTCGTATGCACAATAATACATTTTATTATAACTTGAAATGTTAAAAAAACGCGATAGCCCTAGAAGACTTGTCCCAAGCTACTAAGAACGGCGAAGTATGCAGCTGGGGCTCCTCCCACCCGCGTCTCATCCCTCACGCCCGCACAATTGCTCTGTCTAGACGTCTCCGTCGGATTACTTTAGGGAAACTTGTTATACTGTGTCCATACATTGATTTTGTGATTTAATTTCTACAATGTATGAAAAACCTTAATTTTATGACAGAGAAAAGGAATTAATTCATTTTAACTAATTTAGTTAATTGCGTTGCTTTTAAAGTCCAGCATTAACTGAGCTAGGGACAATATTTTTGTATGCATCACGTTAAAAAAAAACACTTTTTGTGTTCGTTCTGGAACTATCTATTAAAAAAAGTACTTTCTACTACTGTCAGCGATGGTAAAATTATATTCTACCCTTCTATAAACCATAGGGTCATTCCATTCCACCCTAATGTGATTGTTATCACATAATTTATAGAAAAGAAGTCATTGCACTGTTTTGTACGATTTATTGTTGCGATAATTCCATTAAAAACCACTGTTATAATCTACCTTACTGTAATCCTGTTTAGGTTGGTTTTATGTGTTGTAATTTTTAAATAAGCAAGTCTATTAAATAACTGCGATTATTGCGTGCGCGTGCGCAACCGTAGCTTATTAGGGTTGCCGACCATTAAAAAAAATAGCCTGAGTAGTGTCGCATTGTTGGACAAAGTTTCGGCGTACAGAGCTTGAAATCGGTACCAAAAATATCGGTTCATGCCGGTATTTAAGAATGTATTTATCTATATAAGTATATTTATCTGTCGCCTAGTACCCGTAACACAAGCTTTGCTTAGTATATGAGGTAAAAGCACTGTTTGACAAACCGAGCCTAGGATTTTCATTGAGGTGTAGCGAAGCGATCTTAAACCCACTTCAGTTTGCGACTCTTTTAAATGATCGATTCTGCTGGTTTATCTCTGCTCCGGTCCGCCTTAATAGGAGCGGACCCTAAGTTGATAACCCTGTTTAATTGCCATAAGCACGTGGCCGGCAATGCATGGCGCGGTAGAGAATGATGCCGTTGGCCTGTAGTTTTTTAATGTCTGGTTCTCGCACGACTTCTTTATTTGCTGTTTTCAGGGTTTCATAACTCAGTTGGCAAAAAACGGAACCCTTCTAAGATCACTTTATTATCCATCTGTCTGTCCGTATAAGTTTGGTATGACGCAACTAATACAAAACTGTCATTGTAAGGGACCATCTAAAATAACCGCACACTACTGCGTACATTTTGCTTAGGAGAGAAACTGCTATTCATAAATACCTACATTTCTACGGAACCTTGGGCGCGCGAGTCCGACTCGCACTTGGCCTGGTTTTTACTGTGTGTTCCTATACCTAAAGTCGTTTCTGGAAAATTGCATACGATTTTATAAAAAAAATCCAAAAAATATTACAAATGAAACGGATACAAAATTCAGATCTATTGCCAAGAAGACATTAAATTCAAGGCGTATTATAAAGTTAATGATTATGTCATGGACAGGGATATTTGGAAATAATTCCGATCCGCATTAGCGATCCCTTCAAATAGCGAACCTACTGTGTTAAAAATAAAGTTGTGTTAAATACTTGTGATGTATAGATTAGATATCATATAATAATATTGTAAATTTGTTTAAAAAAAACTATACCCTGTTGAGTTTCTTGCCGGATTCTTCTCTACAGAGGTTTTTCCGAACCGGTGGAAGATTTTGGCCGCTTTCTTATATTATTCTTTCTTACTACCGAGTTAAGTTGATTCTCGTTGTGCATCATCGGGTCACGCAAATGCCTGCTATTCCTCGAAACAATTGTATAATTCGTTGTTGGATTTAATTCAAACTATGTATCTTGATGAAGCGCGCATTTTTTGTGATACTATTACTTAATATAATAAGTCTTCACGTTTTTACGTAAATACCATTTTGCCTTTTGGAATTTACTTGCATGCCATTCTTTATAAAACACGAGAACACGACACACATGTATAACTTCGTTAATTTTTGTATACTTTTATTTTTCATTAAAGAGATCTCTTCCGACTGTATCAAAGTCAAAGTCAAAATATCTTTATTCAATTTAGGCTGTATATAACAAGCACTTATGAATGTCAAAAAAAATCTACCACCGGTTCGGAAAAACCTCTGTTGAGAAGAATCCGGCAAGAAACTCAACGAGGTATATTTTTTACCCGACTGCGAAGAGGAGGGTTCATAAAAAAATGATGATGATGATGATGAAATGATATCTATACATGCATCACAAGTATTAAAAACAACTTTATTTTTAACACAGTAGGTTCGCTATTTGAAGGGATCGCTAATGCGGATCGGAATTATTTCCAAATGTCCCTGTCCATTATATAATCATTAAATTTATAATACGCCTTAGATATTAATGTCTTCTTGACAATAGATCAGAATTTTGTATCCGTGTCATTTGTATTTTTTTTTGGAATTAGCGGCAGCTTTTTTCATTGGTTTATAAATGTAGATTGTAATATTTGTTTATTTTTAAGAACCATGTACCGTTTGTGCCCAAATAAACATTAAAACATAAAAACGTATGCAATTGCCCAGAAACGACTTTTTGGTTGATAATTATTCATCATGCCGAAATTTAAAAATAATCATCACCATATCTGCTATAGGACGTCCACTGTAGGGCAAAACCTCCCCCATAGACCTCCAGTTGCTTCGGTTACTTCGGTTGGCAGCGGCTTGCATCTACCTTGAAGTCGCGGCTTTAACCAGGTCATCCGTCCATCTCGTTGGTGGACGAAAGAACAATGCGTGAAAAATTACACAAATACTCACCGTCGATTTATTACTCTTCCAGGAAAAACCGACTTGAAAGAGACCAAAAACATTTGTCAGTTACTTACCTCCACGAATGAACTGGACCAAAATCCACTCATATAAATCACTTCAACCTAATCCCGTATTATTACGACACCGTTCTATATCGATCGGCCTTATGTTCGGTTGACGTTTTCTAAATCGGGTTTTACGGGATTTGTCGCCATCAGCTCAGCTTTTAAAGTCGGTCAGCTAATAATAGCGGATATCTTCGCCGATTTGATATCGAAGTTACTATAGAAAATTGCCGCTTGGATATAGATAGCTGTAAACTTTTCTGTTGTGAAGGATTCTGCTGTCAGATATCGGTAGCTTCAAACGTTTCTGGCCAGTTGTCTGGCCCGTCACTCCTTAGTTTACGTTAGGTTTCTTATTACAACAGAGCCTGAAAGCTCTGATAGTACAAACAAGCTAAATCTTGTTTTTTAGAAGTAAGACAAAAGTTAATCGACATTATCTTTGCTCTTGATTCTTGACCTTTGCCCTTCTATCGTTGAAGTTGAAGTATATTGAACCACTCACATAAATTATCATTACTTATCATTAGCTAAGATTGCCTGTACCTGAAAGAGTATGACTCCTAAATGGCTTGTTTTTTTTTTCGATAAGTCTCCACTCGCCGTTCTTTACAATTAAATTATACAATTATAGAACACTTCTTTCTTTTATTTCTACGTTATCCTATGCATCGTACTTACAATGGAGTAAACTGAATTACGTCGTACCAGGAGTCACGTACCGTTGTGCTACTAAATAATCCATAGCCATCCCCTTCATTTTCCAAAGAAATCATAGCTAAATTGATTATGAATAAGTTCCACGCTGGTACGTAACTCAGTTTCCTTGACTGTGCATATTTTATGTAGTTCCTTGACTTATATTATGATTTTGCAATACCGTATAACAAAACAGAAATCGCTTTCGAAAAATCACCGTTACTTATTAAATTGTTTGACATTCGTCGGTATGGTTTTCAAGTAGGTACCGTCGATTATCATCGGTATTTCAAGTGGTTCTGTTATAAAAACAGACTCGATTTCCTCATCAATTTATACAAATATTTGCCCAACGTCTTAGTTACGTAACGCCAACATTTGCCAGACTTTAGTGTCCAATTAAGACTTAAAACACCGTTTCCTCCACGCCGCAACTCATCCCAGACAAAAGAGAGACCTAAAGAGAATCTGATTAAGTCACAGATTTAAACTAAGCTGCTATGAATGAGACCGTACGATATGACTTTGTACGGACGTAATCAGCTGACAATGGCACCATCCCTGTCCAACCCTCGACCTATTTGGCGTTCGCCGACCCGCAGTTTTATTGAGCTGCTGCTTGTGACTAGGCCATGTGCTTGCAAGTGGCCTAGTGCCTGTGACTGTGATACATGTCAAGTTTGTGCAGTGCGGAAAGCTTTTGATAGATACACTAATCTTCATACTTATCTGCTTATGCACTGTGACGTCACGTCAATTTGATGTCTTGCTTGAACCCACAACGTTCTTACGACGATGATTTTTAATTTCTTAATTTACTCGTACTACTTCAACGTTAAAGTCTAACACACTTTCTGTTAGTATTTTCTTATCTATTATTAATTACCTTTCTCATTGATCTGTTTGTTGACCGATTTATGCCTCTTGTGAACTCTCCCCAGTATACAGAAAATTCATGTGGTCATGGTCAACCGTCAATTACGGTAAAGAAGACTTCAATTATTCCTTATCTGTTACTTTACTGCGCTCATTCGCTGAGTAGATTTTATAAATAGTAGATTGATCAAAACTGTTTCCATCATTTCCGAGATAAATGTCTGGCGTGAGTTCTTGATTAAAAAAGCGTCACATTATTTATTTAACCCTTTTTTTTTTTAGAACAGTTAATTTACTAATGAACGCCCGTATTTGTGATGCATACTGGCAATATATTCCTCTATATTGTTACTCTAATTCGAGACAAAGCCTTACAAATCTGGCCGTCTTCCGCCTGGCAGCTCAATTAGTAATCGCCTTACCTTAGACTAAAGCTGCCCTATTTAAAGTTCACCTCCCTTTAGCGTGTGAAACATGTACGGATTTAGTGTATTTAGGCCTGGCTGGTCGTATTGTTTACGTTATTTATGTTTACTATTTTCAGGAAGTATTTGGAAAACCAAAATTTGTGTTTTGTTTCCTTGTGACAACATTATCTTCGGAATTTTTACGCCCATGGTTGGGTAGACAGCCACTTTTTCACCCGACGGCATCGCGAGAGTTATGGGCAAACGGTGGACGCGGGTGGCATGTTGTAATTCACTATGACTTTCTAAGGGGGAGGGTTCAACAGTGATCGTCTTCCCTGTGATGATGGCGATGATATTAAATCCAATGCTTGTCACCTGTGGTGATCCTGGCCAGTGCCACCTGTGCGAGACTTCAGAGGGAAAGATTTCAGATTGGTGCGCCAGAAATTAATACGTCTGTATTACCACTTATAATTTGTTTTGGCTAGGTTCTTTTTTACCAAATAGTGTGATAAATAAGCAAGTTGGTCACGTTCTGGTAAGTGAAGCCGTGAACACCGACACCAGAGAATTTCCGAAGCGTTGCCTTACTAAAAGGCTAAGATAGAATACCTCATGTGCCAGTAAATTCACTGGTTGCCTTATTCTGCATGTCGGAACACAGCAACGCAAGCACTGCTGCTTGGCGGCTGGATTAGCGAGTAAGACCGTGGTAGTGGTAGAGATCCGGACGGTTACTATTAGTATTACAGGTACCTGTACACCTGTACTGTAGTTGCTTGTTGCCCAACATTTCATAGTCGATTCCAGTTTTTTGGCAAGAATATCATGTTATTTTAACGTTGGCATAACTTCGCTGTTAGTAGCGGCATCCATTAGGAGTCCCGAGCGTCCCGAAGCACTATCCCAATCCTGGCGCATCGTAAACTGCGGTCAGCGCAACCGCGACTAACGCAATAATAAAGCAATTTCAGCTCCGTGCTGCTATACCCTGTTATACGGGAACTGCTAATGTATTCGGAGCTTCGGGGTCAGAGTAGGAACAGCGAAGCTCGGCAGCATTAAATGGTGGCGCATAAAACAAAATAGGATTGACAACACATTTCATAGATAAAGAAATTGAGAGCTGGACCTAATTCATGTGAGCGAAGCCGCAGGTAAAAGCTAAATACGTGTGAAAATTCACAGACTGGAAATTTTTTGTCATGTGATAGTTGGAGCCAATAATAAGAACCACAAAAGTAAAATCATTCTCTTGCTTGCGATCGCTGTACAGAACAGTTTCTGTCAGAACCCCAGTTAGGTATACAGACAAGTGTGCCCCCCGAGCCGAGAGATAGGCTCTTGACAAAAGCGGATCCAATTTTATAGCTGGAGGGGGCGCCTTGGGGGTCCACATGGTCAAATACTAGAAAAATATATATGTTGGGAAACAAGATGTGGCCCCAACCAATGGTGGATGTGGCGGCGGTAGTACGACTATTTATATGCCTTGCCCGTTGTACGTCTTACCTTCTGTCTGTTGGTTTATTAACTCTTCTGTCCATTTCCCCATCTGTTCTGAACTGTGCAGCTGTGTTCTCTCAAAGACCGAATTTCAATGTGTGCTACGAACAATTTGATAAAACAAAGCTCCCTAACAAAATAATATCACAATCCCCCGGGCTCGTTTACGCAATTTTAAGTGACTAACTACTTTGGTGCCTACCATTAATAAATTGTTATAATACAAGCGTTCAGGCCTGTTTTCTGCTTACGCTGAAATTCCGTCCAACTTTTGGCAATTCATTATAGTAATATGTTACGGACGGGCTAATTTGTTTTTGGGCAAAGTTTTCAGCATAATTTATTGAATTCTTTGGGAGTTGCGGCAGTGTAGGTAAGGCTTAGTGTGCTTCCATAGAAGCGGAGTGGACTTTAGACTCGATCAATCATGTTAACTACTTGAAATCCTGGTCATATTGCAGTCATAAATGTACCCTAGGGGGCTGTTTCACCATCCATTGATTAGTGTTAACTGGCGGTTAGGTTAGGTTAGGTAATGCCGTCTCTATTTGTTTTGTTCGAATAGACGGAGATGGCATCACATTTAACCGTCGGTTAACACTAATCAATGGATGGTGAAACAGCCCCTAAATATATCATTTCCAGCCAGAGCTTTTGGAGGAAAATTGGAGTGACTTAACAAAAATTTAAAAACAATTGACATCACAAACTACCTGGCAATAAAATTTGGTCAAAATAAAAAAAAACATAGACTTTCACCTCATTGTTAAAGCTTCTTTTTAGCCTCCTTTTGCTAATGTGTATCAAATCAAAAACTGCGCATTGTAACTGATGCGTAATTATAATGCTGCGTTGCTAATGTGTGTACTTAGCTATCAAAAAATGCGTATGTCGAATCAAAAACGCTTGAGCCACGTACTCATAAAAGTTAACCTTAAATTAATTACGCATCTTTTACATTGTTTTACAGCGCACAATAAATTATCTTTTCAGCAGTAAAAGGAAGGCTAGTTAGTGTCCTAGATAAAACAATTAACTTCATTTGACAATTCAACGGGGATCATAATTACACGGTGTATTACCAACAGTACAGTATAATGCTGTCTAATACATACTAATTATTTTTTTTACTTGCAGGTAATAATCAGCTTGAGCGCAGTTACGTCGAATCGAAGACGTAAGTCTCTGTAAAAACACCTATTTATATCCGCCTGATATTGATCGAGCATTAACAGTCGAAGGCGTGTTTCACTGAATTATAGAACGAGCTGAGAGAATATGTCTGAAGGAAAAGGAAATTAAAAAAAAAACTAACTTTTGAATACAAAAAAAATCGCATTCAGCTTACGGCATGTAAGTGTAGCGCTCACCGTTAATTTCTGCCCATGTGACAGTCGCGTTACTCGTGCACGCCAGTCAGGGGGGCTACTCCGAAATTCGAAAATCGAACTTCGTATCATGCCATCCCGCTGACGCTTACATTATTTAATACGAGAGTGAGAGGGACGGTACTATACGCACTTCGATTTTCAAATTTCGGGCTTGTCAGCCCCGCCCGCCCCGCGCATGGCTCAGCCCCCCACGATACCTTATTTTGCGCTTCGCATTAAGAATCACCGCTACACTTACGTGCCGCGCGGGCTGTAATAAACGATCGGGATGGTGGATTGGATTGGTATGCACGTCTAACAGAATGACGAGGAACTGGGGTCGAATTCCAGGTCCACCTTTGATTTTCTGCCGTTTTCTGTACATTATTTAACATTTTACATATATGCTTTCGAAGAAGTATCTCCTTTTGTTAAGTTATTATACGTTATAATTTTTAGGTGAATATAATATTATGTCTTACACATCGAAGTGAAATCATAGCTTTTTAGTGATTTTATATTATAACTTACAAACTTGTTAAGTCAAGTATCTGTTTTTTTTTTATTATACTGGATGGCAAACGAGCAAGTGGGTCTCCTGATGGTAAGAGATCACCACCGCCCATAAACATCTGCAACACCAGGGGTATTGCAGATGCGTTGCCAACCTAGAGGCCTAAGATGGAATACCTCAAGTGCCAGTAATTTCACCGGCTGTCTTACTCTCCACGCCGAAACACAACAAAATTGAAATTGCCGACGTCAAGTTTTATATGTAGAAAAGTTTCCTCTTTGGAAAATTAAGCGTTGATCCGGATATGAATTGTATAAAAATAGATTTACTTATTGAGTACAAAAAAGGTTACTGTTGAATATAAGTAGTCAGAAAGACAAAGATGAAAAAAAACAAGCAGAAGGAAAAGATCTTTTTGAACAGACTGAAACGATAACTGTGGGTTTTACGACGATGCGACGAAACTTGCGTGAAAATGTCATGAACCGGAGGTTGGTAATACTTATTAATTATTTACTAGGTGCGTACCTACAATTAAATAATTTTATCTATAAGCTCATTTTATCAAGTGCCGTGCAATCGCATTAAGAAAGACTATAAAGAGTTTAGATGTATTAATTCTGTATCGTGTATTAATAAAACCATTAATAGTTTTATAGTCGTTACTCTTTTGTTTTCAATTAGTTTCATTGTTTTCACTACCAGCTTTCTTCAAACATTTATCATATATCCACTTTCTCGTCTGCAAGAATATCTCATAAGCTATCTTAAGTCCACGCACTTTTAATCTTATTCAGTGCAATGTCAATGGCAGTTCCCAAGCTCCCACGCTGTGAATAGGTCTTACCTCATCTTGCCTATGTTTTTGTTAATAACTATCTTAAGATAGTGCATTCTTTGATTGTTTTGCTCGTTATTCTGAGTCTAATCAATGATGTTTACTAAACTTACTTTTAATTCAAAACGTTCGGTTACTCGTATTACCATTGAGTCAGAATCGTAAACAATTTGAACTGTGTCAAATACAGTAAATGCCAAAGTGGCTTTTTCATTTCTAATTTCTTTCTCGTGGAAAATTAAGCAAGCTCTAAGGATATTACAGACATTATACGCCAAAGTGCTATTCGTCTTATAAATAGCGCTGTTTACGGCACATTCTGTGATCGTGGCTGTAGCTTCGCGTGGCAATTAGTCGTTAAAACTGTCATTTTCGCTTTCCACATTACCCTGATGATTTTCTATTGTGTTGAAGCAATTTGACGTCATTATCATAGTGCTTTCTGTTAGGTAGATATTCTTATTAAAACTTCGTCCGCTAAGAATTTGTTTATCGCTATCCCAAGAGAACTATGCACTTTTGCGGGGTAAAAACTATAATATGTCCTTCTCAGGGTCTTAAAAACTGTATCCACACCGAATTTCATCTAAATCGGTTAAACGGTTTAAGCGTTAAGAGGTAACAGATATTAGTAGGGACTTGATTTTCTGTGACTTATTATATTTTTTCTTAAATCCAAGGGGAAACAACCAGGGGTTTGGGTTTTTTTATTTATTTAAAGAATGACATTTTGAATCGTAATTTTATTTTGATATAAGCAGGACAAATTTCTAAAAAACCTCAAGACCGTAAGTTACGCCAATTTATTTGCGTACTGATCTTAAATCCCACATCAGCCGACCACATAATAGCAAAATTTAACCGCAGGATATATCACAAAGCGTAATATATGCAAACTCATAAGACACTTCTGAAGTTACTCCCAATCTTAACCTTATTGTTATAGATAAAGGTTAGTTTCTCAGTAAAGAGGTCTATTGAGAAACGAGCTTGCTAAGGATATCAATGTGTCCCCAGACTTTCCACGATTGGTAATTCGATCAACGTACGAGAAAGTTCGCGAGTGTGGAAGGCGAACGACAAACGAAGATAAAATTGCCGTAAGTTTGTGAATGGTTACATTTCCTGCTCGGAAGAGTACTGAATATTAAATTTGGGGGCAGAAGGAATAAACTTTTCCAAACGCCATTTGGTTGACCCCTAAAGATGATCGGATGTTTCGGGATGACTGCGTTTTGCAAACAAAGAAATACTCACCAGTTTCCGAGATTTATTTTCGTTAACCATTAAAAAATATTCGCAGCCTGGACTTTAAATAGATTGGCACAGCCAAAGATGATCCTGACCGGTTTGGCTGCAAAGACCTCAAGACAAAAAAAATTGAGGAAAAAATATATGTGGATGCGGTACGAGACAAAAATTTATAAAATGTTTTCTTATTGGTTTACGCATTAGCATAGGCTGTAGCAAGAGAAATTCCATTTTACTCACCCTTTTTCTTAAAGCTTGTCTATTTTGATGATTCCATATTCAAAACATCCCGTTTCTTTTCAACTTCGCAGGCAAGACACTCAAAAGCTGAAATAAGACGCCGATTTTACATAATGATTCCCCAGCTGCCCCTCTGATCTTTTATTGCCGATTACTGAATGAATATTAAAAATTCTCGGGTGTTGCCAAAGGGGTGGAAAACCAGACAAGGGCTGGCAAAACTCCATCCAGCTAAGTAACAACGATTTTGCTTACTTTCTTTACGGACTTCATTCATCCATCTTTGAGGATTTAATCTGATTCCGCGCAGTATTCTTTATTCTTACGTCACCTTCAAAGTGCTCGTGGAGTTGCATGCAAATTGGTTTTATTTCATTGATAAGGACGTCCGAAAAGTATTCCTCAAAAGCCTATTAATTCAACTGTCACCATCATTGTGTAAATTGAAAGACTTTCACTTGTTGGTAAAGGATTTCTTGAGGCTCCCCATTGATACGCTCCTCGCGTACAGTTGGTTCCGGCGACCTTCACCCATTTTTTTCTACGGTAATCAATTCTGTTGAGCTACGCCCACTGTCACTTGAACTTTGCTAATCTTTATGTCGTTTCTTTAAATCCCCATTTTCTTGAATAAAAAAAAAACTCCGAGCGTATTGGAAGCGGAATCGCGAAGTTGTTATTTCAGAATACATCCAATCCATTTCGCAAAGAATCTCCAAACATAGCCCTCCGCTGTTCTACTTCTATAACTGAATTCCCAAAAGCAATGCCACTGCCTGCTAATGTGTTATCTGATCAATAAATGATAAATTATTCAACGGAATCAGCATTACGGCACGGGATTGACTGGTGTCACGTCGTAACCGTAACCGTTAACCGTTGCGGTCGAAGCCGACGGTTGGAATTACGTGTGTCGAGTTACGATATTAATTGGGATTGGCAGACGGGTAAACAATTGGAGCTATATTTAATTAAGATTTTACAGCTTGTATTCAGTCTTTGTGTGTAAAATTGGTAATGAATTAAGAAAAAAAAAACATTTCTTTGATTGTAGTTGTCAGACTAAATGTCACTCAACATTAAATAAAAGTCTTATAGTGGCATTTCGTGTCAAAAGTGTATTTGTAATGCAGGATCGTTCAACGTAAACAAAGCTATGTACAATCCTATTGTCACAGCGATCTAACAGTGTAAAAAAAATGATTTAATGATTCGCATGTTTAACATCTACTCGGAAATTCTTCACTTCATCCGTAGACGCGTCGAAATACAAGTTCATTGAAGCTAATCATGGTCTACATGCCGTAGCAAATATTTCTGTTAAAAAGTTTAGCTTTTCCCTTACTTTTTCTTCACCATTTTGCCCCAATTTTTTCACCGGAGTCGTAATTCCTGAAAATAATGTGGTAATAACGGCAGCAGTCACGTATTGTTTGTAGATGAAGCTATAAACGTCCAGAATATATACGGCATAGCGCATGTTTGGCTCCTGTTTGTTGACTGAGCGTGTGGGGTTTCTAAGGCAAGTTTTGATTGGAGCTCTACCGATGAAAATGCTGTAAATCTTTGCGTTACTATGAGTTACGGTTACGGCGGCTATGAACCGATTGAAAGAAAGTCTATGTTAGTCTTGGTTTCTTATGATGATGAAGTTGGTCCGATATTCGACGAAACATGCAGTGGCGCATGTTGCCAAAATTGACTTGAGTTCCCTGGCATCAACCCGTTTAGATGGACGGGTTAACCAGAATCTTTTCAGAAATGTATTGCCACAATTCATTCGTCTTCTATTGACTAGATTACTAGATTGATGGCGAGCTACTAGTAGCCAGATTCTAGTGAACACTCATCAAAATCACCAAGAGTTCAGAACTAGAATTTTAGGCCAATCACGATTTAGAAACTTGAACCAATTGAACTATTGATGACTGCCATAAAACTGCCAATGGCGTAGTTTTTTTCATCCAATAATAGTCACCGCTTTTTCTCAAAAACATTATGTGGAATAGAGTCGTGCGTGAGGTGGTTTGTGATTTACAAGTATTGATTGTGACTATTTAAAGAAACCGGATCACAATTACTATTCAATTCAGCCGTAAAAGTTCTCGATTTCATTATAGAGAGCTGGGCTTCTTTCTATGTGACATTGATCGAAGTGCTATTAAAGCTGCAATGCCAGCTATAGCCCTAGTTAATTACTGGTTTTAGACCGGTTTCTAGATATCCCACAGAGGCGTTGAAGTCACTAGTTAAATTAAAACTCCTTTTACGTTTAAGATTTACTACAAGCCAGAGCTTCTGTGCATCTATTAACTACTTGTGTTGTTTCCATGCCAATTAGGACGGAAGGTTGATTTATTCCCTTTTATTAACCCCCGACGCAAAAAAGGGGTGTTATAAGTTTGACCGCTATGTGTGTCTGTCTGTCTACTAATACGGTTTTTTTTAATTGAAAGCAGGTTTTCTAGCGATGGTTCTTAGACATGTTTTTTCAAAATTGGTTCACATCTAATTACTCATTGTTCATAAGAAAATAATAGACAGACGGTAGAGTAGCGTAGACTACTACCGCTCGCGGCGAACAAACAAAATCTGCCGCCCTTGAATGCAACCGTTCGGTGATACAGGATATTTGTGTTTTTCCACCGCCCTCCATTGGGTGTACGCTGCCATAAAAGCAGAGACATGTAATAGCTGCCCATCTAATTACTTGAAAGTTTATAACCCATATCTTCATGTCACGCAGCGAAAAAAAATGTTTTAATTCATATGATTTGTCCGATTCCGTCCAGTCACTGACTATAGTCACTAGATTAATAATGTTGACAATAGCAAGTAGGTTTTCGATTGCGTATTGCCATCACTGAAACTTCACAGCTACTAGTTTGTTCAACTTTGCCCTCACAAATTAGCACCTCAACGCCCCACAACAGTCATAACTTACTCTACACAAATGACGTCTGCATTGTCATCGGCGTATTCTTTCGAAGAAAATTATTAGAAAGTATTCCCACAGTCATCTTGGAAAACAAAGACTGGCTATTTGTCAATTTTACTCCGGGTCTAATCACTGAGCTAATCTTGAAATAGTTAAGGCTAGATTTCCGCTATCTTCACTGGAATATAAACTGGCGCTTTCTTCTTATCACTATTAGACGGTTCTTGGGTTTAGGGTCAGGTCCATAAAGAACTAGAAGAAGACAATACAAGAGGTGGGAGGATGTCCCACCTATTGGATTTCGTTAAATTGCCAGAGACGGAAAGAAATTGGAACAACTGGAGGAGGCCTAGGTTCAGGATAGGCAACCTGATACGAATGAGGCTGGTTATCAATTAGCTCTAGTTTGAGACACATGAGTGAATAAAGGCTACATTTAATTTAGGGGTAGAATGACTTACTTTGTTTTGAAAGCTGTCTCATATGCCGTCAAAACGCAGAAAAAAATAAGGGGCACTCGCAACTTTTCTAGAACCATTTTGTCTCATTTTCAAACCTTCATAGCTTAGTTCTAGATAAAACCAGTCTTCCTTCAATGTTATGACTTGCATGCCTCTATAAACATCGTGCCCGGAAGTATAGACTAAACAGTGGCTTATCTTTGTATATTTAGCTGTCACGCAGATTTTTGTCACTTGTAACAAAGGACTTATTATAATTTCTGGAAATTTTGCGTAGTAGGTATTCCAGTACCAGTACCGCAAGGAAAGAAAGAAAGAAAGAAAGAAACATTCATTCGTGACAAACATAAGAACAATGAATAAAAAAGGGTAATGCAAGGGTAATGGCAACCCTATCCAACCCAACATAATGCAACGCAACGAATAATTATTACACTCTCTTTCGTCACAATTGATGCTAGTTATCCATGTCAGTATGCATGTAGTTGCAGTTTGTTGTTTTTTTTTTTATTTAAATAATGTTTCTAAGTCCTGAAGAGATGAGTATTTGAAAAAGAATGAAAACACTACACTTGTATTGTCGTCTCACCTACACATGTGTATCAAACAAGTCAATCCGATCACTGGAAGTGAGTCAAATTGGGCTTACAAGATTTGACCTAAACAAACTAACATACCAAGTTTTTACAAGCGTTTATTTATCTTGGAATAGTTTTTTTTTTATCTTAGCATGACATGGATGATTCAAAAGTTGCTAATACAACTCTTAAGACGAGTAAGGTGACGGATGCAGCATCACATCAGTTGACAGGAAGCAAAAAGCTGAGCCCAGCGGGGTCAACGCACCCGCTCGATAGTGCGGCGACCGTGATGTCCATGTCGATATCGATATTGTGTACAGTCGCATTCAGTTGCATATGTGAAAACGACTAACATGTTAAGCTTTATATTACGCTTAATTATAGAATAGCTATTAACTTTGACGTAAGTTAGTACATAGCTGTGAGCATGGTTGAATAAATGAGCAGCAAAACAAAATAATTGTGATACTTGCCTTTATTTAAAGCAAATTCTGATCCCACAGGACACAGCTAAATTGTTGCCTAAATCTTTTTATCTTCATACATAATCTAACGCTGATAAACTTAGATTCGTGCAGAATTAGAACAAGCAAGTTTTAAAGCCATGTCTCATCTTACTGCCCTTGTAGTGTAAAGTGAATTTAAAACTAACGTGACTTGTCGGTACTGCACGGCTTCGCTTGATTTCAAGCGCATTCCATACTTGGTTTGGGTAGATATTTACCAAAATGTGAACAAAACAACGTCAATTGGTGTCTTGAATATTGAAATTCCCCCATAAAACTATCTAAACATTAAATGTAAATGTAAATTTTACATTTCTGTATTGAAATACACTAGTCTAGTTTGTATTACAATGATATATAAGTAAAATGTTTAAAATCCTTAAATGTACCAAATCTGGCAGCTGAAGTTTGTTTACATTTAAGACTGGTTTTTGGAGTCTTTTTGTATTTTTTTTATTTCAACTCCAAATTTTTGTTACTTTTACGGTCATCCCGTAAAATCCATATCGAAAATACAAACTGAAATTTAGATACCCAGAAAAACCAGAAAAAAAAACAGCGCTGGAAATCTAACCCAGGTCCTCAGCATTCCGTCCAGCACTCCTGTCCAGTGGTGGTATAGGGGTATGGCACGCGGCACGAAATGCTGAGGACCTGGGTTCGATTCCCAGCGCTGGTCTCTTTTTCTGGTTTATTCTGTGTATCTATATTTCATTTTGTATTTCCGATATGTTTACATTCAGTTAAATACCTATCCAAACCAAGTATAATGCAAGTGTCATCGTAACAGCTTTCTACCAGCCAATTTGATTTCGTAACAACACATCATGTTGATGAAGGTAACTATAATAACGTTGTTGATAGGAGATGAAGTTGCCACGTTTGACGTTACTACCACATTGACTAGCACTTGTAAATTTTATAAAATATGTAAGTATCTGCTGTTTTTCATTATTTTCCACGTAGTTATTATCGATAGATATCGATGTCGTCTCGCGACCCGCACTGGAGTCATCAAGTTCCACACGCATCTTCACGCCGCTCTGCCCAGGGGGGTAGCCAGAGAGAACTGTCATTATCATAGTACTAGGGGCTGTTTCATCATCCATTGATTAGTGTTAACTGACGGTTAAATGTGGTGCCGTCTCTATTTGTTTTGTTCGAATAGACGGAGACGGCATCACACTTAACCGTCAGTTAACACTAATCAATGGATGGTAAAAGCCCCTAAATTGCAGGATAAAGGCCAAGGGAAACACAGATTGATGTCGAACTTTGTAAGTAAAAAAAAAACTGTTATTTCAATAAAAATTGCATAACCCGATCATATTTATTGTATGTAACTACTATTAATGTGAAATCATCTAGGTAACAGCTGGTGATACGCCGGTAGATAATTATTGGCAGAAGAAGAATTTTATCTTGTTGCTCTTATCGGCATCGTATCTGCAATAGTTTTAGTGTCTTGGGTTTCTTGAACAGCGGAGACTTACCTACTTATTTTGGTCCATTTCGTTATTTGGATCATTATTTGTTTCGATGGTTATGTGGTAGATGTCGCATGGTGGTCCAGTCGAGCATACTGTCTTTAACCTTCAGGAAACACAGACGTAGGCAGACAGCAAATAATATACTCAGCGGCACAAGCCCACTCTACGTACAAAATTACCTATTACTGCATACATTTGAGGGCCAGATTTTTCGCGGCTCAGTATAGTTCCGATAGGCTCTCGCCGATATGTAACCTATAGAATCCCGACAGGCAAGACGATTTCGCGATAGCAAAGGCTCTGTTTCGAAAACTCACCGTAAAGACGTCGCCGAGGTTACTTATAAACCTTCTTGAATAAAAAAAGGATTTTTTGTTTGTTTGTGCTCACTAGCTCATACCAACCGGCTACAGTTTACCTTGTTATGGGCGGAGCGCTACCAACATTCATAAGCCTCAAACCGAATGCCGAATTGACAAAACTTTAAACAACCCATTGAGCCTATGTGAATTCAATCCTCGAAAAACATACGGGACGAACAAAAAAGCATTTTTAAACAAAACGCCTTTACACACCGGTGCCTGTGCACAAAAGACGCACTCCCATGCATTCCGCTTTGTGTGTCCTCCCTTTGATTTTGAAAGTGGGCACTCCTGTATGCCATGATTTGGAAAAGTATCGGGTTTTTTGTATGAAGAAATTGGAAAGTACTCAAAACAAGGCATGCAGTACTATTTAGTAACTGAAATAAAATAAGATACAGCTTGGCTTGGCGTTTGATATTTACAACTTTGCTAAGCTGTAGTAAACCACGAAAAGGACTAAAAAAAGCGAAAAACAATGAAAATTTGCGGATTAACAAAAAAACATTTAGTTAGTTGCAACATTTTTTTCATGTTATTATTATTGATGCACAATCTCCATTCTTGTAAGCATATTCTATCTGACGTTACTGTCAAACCCGGAAAATATGGTCTTTTATTCAGATAGGAGCTTTGCGTTTTTAGCTGGCTTGATGTTTCTATTCCCGTTATTATTTAGGTATTAGCCTCTGGCTTGGTTTTGGGTGTTGCAGTTACTTTTAATACTTTTAAGAGATTCTGCGTCCGAATTGATATAGATAATTAATCCTGGGAATAATTAGGGAGTGGATATGCCTACCACAAGGTGTACTGATGGCCTGGTAAGGCACCTCGCGCACTGGACGGCCACGACCACAACCAGTGGCCGCAACGGCAAAAAATAAAATTAAAAGTTATTTATTTCAATAAAAAATACACGTACATTTCATTAATTAACTACTAATTCTTAATTAATAGGATTGTTGCAGTAATATTAATTACTTGATTAAAGAAATCATATGACGTCGCGCATTTGGCCGCAACGGCCAACTGGCCGCTTCTTTAGTTGAACTGGTCGTTGCGGCGAATGGTCGGTCGTGGTGGTGCGTGGCCATTTAGTGCGTGAGGTGCCTTAAGGTCACAAGAGTGCGCAGGTGGTCCTAACCTTGTGCAAGATCCGCCCGGATTGCTACCACCATCTTGCTCGCTAATCCTGCCGTGAAGCAGCAGTGCTTGCACTGTTGTGTTTCGGCGAGGAGAGTAAAACAGCCGGTGAAATTATTGGCAGTTGAGGTATACCATCTTAGGCCTCTAGGTTGGCAACGCATCTGCTATACCCCTGGTGTTGCATATGTTTATGAGCGGTGGTGATCTCTTACCATCAGGAGACCCACTTGCTCGTTTGCCATCCAGTCGAATAAAAAAAAAAGTGCGTTCCAGTAAAGAAAAGTCATGGATGGAAGTCTTTCGGCTGACCATGGCGATAATTAATTAATCCTATCGCTGTCATTCAAATACTAAACAAATCATATATTTTACATAGCAAATAAATCAAATCACAAACAAACGTCCGTTTTATGATTGAAATGGGCCCGCAGCCATTATTCAAGACAAAGCCTACTTGTCTGCGATATTAATGAAATGTTTGTATTCCTTGTGCTATTGATCGCATAGTTGAATTGAACGTCTACGTATAATCTACCTACGCGTCTATATATCATCAAGGTATCTATGTCAGACCGTATCGTGTCTCATAGCACAGAAGTGGTTAGTTCGTTAACTCTTCGTGTTGGTGTCATCGTTACTGAGGGCATAACTTTATAGGAACATTCGGGAGCTACGTAAAAATTTAGAAACTGGTGGTTATCGAGTCAAAGCGCTACGCCACTATAGAAAACACGTATGGAGATGTTAGAATGGTTTGAAATTGTGGAAAAGTTAAAACTGCTTTGCTAATGGTGGCACGAGTGCGCCGCTAAGCACTGTAGTAAACTAGTATGACGTCATAAAGCAGTTGGCACCGAGTCAAATGTGGGTGAACGTGCTGCCTAGAGTCTCTCGACATGCTGTTGGTGTTTGTTGCTATAGCTGGGAAAGGAGCGATGTTGCCAACTAATTATTTCGAAAATCGGTAGACGTTGAAAAGTCGTCGGTCAGACAGTCACTTTTCCTTACACTTAGCAAAATTTGTTGAATATTGCTAACGTAGTATCATATGCTAGATTTAGCAAGAAAGTCACTAAAGTTGGTAACATTGCCAATAAGAAACCAACAGAGCGCCTTCGAGCAGTATTGGTATTATGTACTTGTAAAAAAAAGCGGCTCAAGAGTCAAGACACTCAGTAAGAATATTTCTAAGATTCCAATGTGTAATGATTAGAACCTATTTCCACGATTCTCTTTAAGTCACGCCTAAAACAATAAACGATCACGCACTTGTTAAGATGAATTATGATCATCATAAATACTTAACATAACACGTAGCGAGTAAATAAAAACGTCATAAAAGAAACAACAGCAACAAGACAATATGGTAATAACTCTGACCTTCCCTCAATAAAGGGTAACGCTGCATGGATATTCTCGTAAGCGGCCCGAAGGCCAATTTGTGTCGAATGTTATGGTCACCCCAATTTAGGAGGCACAGTAAAGTGTGCAGTACGAATACTATTAATAAAGCTAATGCGAAAGTAAGTGTAAATATATGTGGTTTCTCTTTTAAGCTTGAACGTCTGGATGGATTTGGATTAAATTGTGTATTTAGATGTTTATCTTTTTTCGGGAATAAAACATAGACTAATTTTTATTCCGATATTCCCCTAGGATCGAGATGTACGTACGCATATAAAATCACGAAATCATTATCTAGCTAGAGACAATAAAGACATTTTTTTATTTTTGGGAATTTCCATGAGTATTTGTTAAAATCCCGGCATGCCAGACTAAGGTTGGCCAGGCTTAGGTATATTTATATTATAATAATCTGAACTATAAAAGTTATAGTTACGTATAGTATAAATAAAATAAAACTGGTTATAGGACTAGAAATGAAGGACCGTTATTTTTGTGCTTTTTTGTGTTATTTTAGTTTTAAGAAAGTTGGTCTGTAAGAGGTTACTCCTGTTTTGTCCATGGCCAGTATAAGTGAACAATGTGCATATGCCGTATGCGCATTTAAATCAAGGTCTATATTATGCAGGTCCATGGTTGTAAACGTTCGTGAAACTCCGGTAGTTTATATGCAGAAAATACGATGTCTGTAGTCTGTACTCTTGGTGTTACCCTTTGCACAAATATCGCCGCTCGCGCCACGCCGGTGTTAGTTTTGACTTCCTTTGAATAGATAACAACAAGCTTGGGTTCTGCCTGCGACCTATGTAAACAGAATCGTCATATCACACCAAAGCACGATTTGATTTAGATGTTTGTGCACCTACAGCGCCGTACCATAACTAACTTGATACATGACCTTTGTGATATGATCAGGCCGATTTCGGCCATGGCAACAGCTTCAACTCCGTTGCTGCCGATCATGTGCTCGCAAGTGGCTTTCGTAGCCAATCTTCTTAGAGAAGATAGATCCTCACACAGTGAGGGCACGTGAGCACACCATTGACATAATTATCACAAATTGCCGCGGATGGTCGGGCTTTTAGATTGGTATTGGTATCAAAGTCACAGACCATGACCTTTATTAGAGTTTCCTAAGGGAATATGGTGTGCTGTTTATTATTGTGTACTGTGCACAAATCGTCGGGCGGCGACGGGAAATGCTATCAATTTTAATGTATATTATTATTCTCCTCACGCTAGCCCTTTTGGCCGTTTGTACTCGTACAACACGACTTTTGGCATTGCCGGGGGAGCTTAACGTTTACCCTGAAAACGTAAAATTGTTTACAGCTGCGTAAACTCCGTAAAACAATTATGATGTTTGATTTAAAGGTATGCTCTTACAATATCGTGGCGGGAAGTTTTAAGGAATATTTAGGAAACTAAAAAATTAAATTTTAATAGAAGAGGGAAACATAATTTATCGTGATCATGCATGATGCAATGTTGCCATTGATGACTTCGTCATGATGACATGGATGACATCATAAAATGAATGCAAAAATTATGCTTCGGTATAGTGGCCAGGCGATCAACAAAACAACTAATGAAAAAAAGAATAAATAAAGAATCAGTTCTCTCTCAGTCTTGTTAAAAATGACGGAATCACGGAACGATGACATCAAACTATTGGTAAAAAAAGCATATAATTGGACCATAAAAACCAATACATGATGTAATCGAAATTGGTGATAAATTGAATTGAACATTAATCACTAGTATGTTAAACGTCATGATGCAAAATCTGAGCCAAAACTTTTTCATCAACGAAATACCTACACTCAAGAAGTTCTATCTTGAAGTTGGAAAATTATTTTACATAGAATTAATTTTGATACTACTTTTTTATTATATGTACTTCTGAAAATTTTACTGGATGAAATCAGATCGTAGCTAAATTTTTACTGGAAATTCTCCTCGCATCTATATCATTCATAGGAAACTGTTTAGCTAAACATGATAATATAACCCAATCTAACCTGTCAATGGGCAACCGGTTGCATAAGCTAGCTGCCACGCGCCCCGGAGTCGCATGCAGAAAGCGCAGAGCCGGCGCCGGCGCGGCTAGCGTAGCGGTACCCTGACCCTTGGGGAGTGGCCTGAGGAACGAGCGAGCGGAGGCGGAGATAACGCATCAACAAATCCTGAAGGCTTCCACTTGTAGAGGTCTCCCACAAAAGCTGTCACAACGAACGCTCTAACAGTCAAAGATAGGCTTTACAGATGTAGTGCTAGTGCGTAATGATTTTCATCGAATTTTGTTGGAAAAGTTCGTTTTTCTATCGTGCTCTTTCAATACGGTATTTGACTATTTTTTATCCATACTTAGTATTATAAATGCGAAAGTGTGTGTGTTTATATGTGTGTCCGTCTTTTTGGCATAGAGATAGTTTATGGGCCAGAGAGTGACATAGGCTACTTTTTATCCCGGAAAAACGCACAGTTCCCGAGGGTACAGCGCGCGATAACCTAGTTTATTTCATAAATTAAAGCTTGATGAGAAAAACTATTTTTAAGCTACCTTTTCATATAGCAGAGATATAAAGGTTTGAAATTCAAGATTAGACAGAGAAAGACTTACTTGCATGTGACGTTACATAGAGAAAAGCGTTTTAGAAAGAGACAGATATATCAAATTCATTGAAACTCCAGCTCCAGGACAATTGGTTTTCAGTTATCCGCAGCCAATCCAATGGCTTCCTTCGATCTTTACCATTTTTAACCTCCGACGCAAAAAGAGGGGTGTTATAAGTTTGACCACTATGTGTGTCTGTGTCTGTCTGCCTGTGGCACCGTAGCACACTCTTAAACGGGTTGACCGATTTGCATGCGTTTTTTTATTTGGAAGCAGATTTTCTAGCGATGGTTCTTAGACATGTTTTATCATAATCGGTTCAGCCGTTTTTGAGATATTGAACTTTGAAGTGACAAACGGGGTTTTTTTTTATTCAACTGGATGGCAAACGAGCAAGTGGGTCTCCTGATGGTAACTTCCAACTTTTCCAACTTTTTGTTGGTTAGGTTATCTTATCAGGTTGCGGCAGGCGTAACAACACTTCTTTCGGTACACTGGTGTTCCAGAACATTTCCATCGGCCATCAGCATTGTGCCGCACCCATTGCCACTTAAGGCGTCAGCTGAGCTATGTTGGTGTTGGTAACCGTGGCGGACCCACTAATAACTTAACTACTGGAATTAGATAATTTATCTTTTTCCGCTGTAAGTCTTTGTCTTCCACAGCGGTAAGCAACATAATGTTACGGATTCCGGTAATGAGTGCTGTTGATTTTATTTCACCAGCGAGGCGAAACCGTTTCATCGTTGCTTGTACAGATTTAACAGTTAGTTACTTTGGATTATCATTATTAATTTGAGTTTTTTCTGATAAAACAATATCATTAACTTATTTCGTGACATCAGTTTAGCTGCATTTATCGAGTAACTTAATTGATTTTACATTATTAATTTGTGGTTTGTATACTTGTTTTTTTTGTAATATTGTCCTGTTCCGTCTTTGCAGTCAAGTCTTCATTTATTTTTCTACTAGACATGGACATACATTGTAAACGTTTACTTACACGTATTCTTATATCCAAGACACACTTTTTCTTCGTTCGTCTTCTTTCTTTCGCCAGCCTACCATTCACTCCTTCTCATTCCTTCATCTCAGTCATTTGTCTTGTGATTCTGCTCAAATACAATCTGACATACATATGATTTGGAAATACAAATGGCAAAAAACAAATTTCGCCATAGGTGTTCTCTTCGATTAATAATCGATTTCCTTCGTTGCCTCATGCTCAATCAGTAGAAACTTCCTTTAAACTGTTTGAAATTGTAATATTATCGATCTTTTTAGTACAGCCTTTAAATTCTGCTGAACCTTCTTCGTTAGATCGGTGACCATCTGATCACGTAGAAAAAATTGCAGGCCGAAGAGTGTTGAAGAGTTGTCAGAAAGGCAAGCTGTTCAAAATTTAATAAAATTGTTCAGCCCTGTACTTATTAACCCTTCTTATATTATAAACGCAAAAGTTTGTGACTATGTTTTTGTGTGTGCGTGTCTGTATTTGTTACTCCTTCACACTAAAACAGCTAGACAACACTGTGTAGATAGCTTGACGTCTGGCATAACACATAGGCTACTACTCCCCAAATTCCCATTGGATCCATGCAAATCCCAAACCTAACCACATAATTTTTGGGAGTTTCCATGGTTTAGTGAAATCCCGGATTTTCAATTCGACTGCCAGATGTAGTTAACGCGGGCGAAGCCGCGGGTAAGGGCTAGTAGTGATCTAGTTATAAGATCAAGTGCATCACATTAGCATAGAACACGCAGTTGTAGAACAATTAGCATATTACGCCACCATTCAACAAGACATTCAATTATATGACGACACGCGACCCACATCGCCGACCTTCGGTTGTACTTTTACTTTGAATCGAGATATTAATCTGGGATGCTGCTTGGTTCTATTTAATGAAAACTTTTGCGCGCTCGGTTAGCGGTAAATCATTAGTAACCGATAACCTAACCAACAAAAAACTTGGAAAACCCCTGACTTTGTCACTTCAAAGTTCTCATGAACGGGTGAACCGATTTTGATGAAACATGTTTAAGTACCATCGCTAGAAAACCTGTTTTTAAATAAAAAAACTGCATTCAAATCGGTCCACCTTAAGAGCTACGGTGCCACAGACACAGAAAGACACACCTAGCGGTATGATTTCTTTGGCAGATGTATGGGATGTCAACGTGGCATTAGTAGCAGAAAGGTTCCACCCGGGTACGTGATTCAGTTTCCTTTACCGTAGTTACAATCAAATAGTACTTTAGTTTTCATAGTGATATGAAGTTAGATAACTCACGTCTTAAATCGAGTTTAGCTGAACATACTGCTAAAACGTCGAGCCATATTATCATCGTTGTTCAAGCAAAATGGACACAAAAGGCGCAAAGGGCAGGTCTTAGCTTAATTATTTACAGTTAATCAACGGGAGAATGAATTCACAGAGGCATGCAGTAAATGTTAGTTCAGGCAGCTTTCAGCAGCTTACTGAGGAGATCTCCTCAGAATGGTTTGTGCCAAAAAATGCGTTATCATTGAAAAGGCCTTGGAAAAGGCATGTTTTTTACGACAAGCTGCAGTTTTTTTCTTTATCTTAAAAGTCGTCACATCAAGCATTGAGTAATGCATTAGCTGAGCCGAGTTTCTTACGATGCTTCGAACAACGCCTACGCCTAGAAGAACGTCTTTTTCAAAACACTGGTGCAGTGTAAAGTAACCCTAGTGACCTACTTCACTTTTAAAACAAAGCTTTTAATTAGTATTTTTCATTCAGTCACAGTTTAATTTTGAAGTTATAGTTCTTCTTTTTCATTCAAAGTACTGCTCACAATATCAAAGCTCACGCCAAGCTTACGGTAAATTCTTTAAGACTTTATTACTGTGATCCTCCCAAAAAAAAAGCTTTTTTTATCCATTTATTTAGTTCCATCTATTATAAGGACCTTTTGCAACAAAAATGTCTGTTTATTGAAAAATATTATTATTAAATTATTAATTTTTAAATTATTAAATTATTAAGTAATTATTTAATTGTAAATTATTAAGTTATTAATTAAGTATTGCGTTTCTTGACACTCATCCTTGTTTGTTGTTTTCATGGCTTAAACTTATGTATGATTGTGCTTCCGTCCTTACTCGCGTCACTACAGCGCTTGTTTACTTCACCTACTATTGACTTTTGAAAAAAAAAAAAACGGATGTTTCAGGTTTACCCTCGCTCTACGGATCTAGCAACGCCAGGGGGCCTACCACGCTCTCTTAATACGATTCAGTTTAGGCTCTAAACTGAACTGCATCGCTATTTCGTACCTACCACGACGTTACTTTTGCGATTCAGTTCAAGCACGGTTCAGCGACAGCGATACAGACATTTTCATTCACTCACTTCAAGCGGTTTTCGTACCATGACGCTTAACTTGAGTGGGAATTGAATCGCTTCAGTGTCAAATTTAGCGATTCAGTATAAGTTATTCATTCTGTTAATTTTTTTGGATTTTTAAGTGTTTTACTTGGAATATTTTTAAATTTCAAGAACTTTTAAACTTTTATTCAAGTTTTATAACTTTTCATAGGTACTCACGACATTGTGCTTCTTAACTACTCATTGATAAAACTGATTTTTCAGTGAGAAAAGAGACTCGTGGATTAGTGACAGCGTAAACAGTTTATTTGTAATCACAACGGTTGCTAAGAACACGGAATGACATAGAGTTATGGTTTTCCAAAATAAAGAGGTTTTAGTATACAATATTTGGTTTGCATATAGCGGCATCCCTTTCGCGACTTAGCGATTCAGTTTCGGACCAGAGACAATATCGGTCTTTCATTCACTTGTAAACCATTGAGACTCAGCTCTGAGAAATAAACGTCGTGGTACCAATTTCGACGATTCAGTTTAGGTGCCTAAATTGAACTGCTCTGCGTTTGGATCGTTTATGAAAAGATCATGGTAGGCCCCCAGGTCGTCATGCACCGCCAATAAATAAGCTGACCTATATCTTTTACAGTCCAATTATTCCATCCCTCTTCCTGTTTCCCGTATAAAATACGGCTGTTTAATGCTACTGTATTCTTTATGACTGTCACTGTCACGCAAGGAGCCCGTTTGATGTCACGAATTTGCTTTCGGGACACAAGTTGGTTTCAAACAATTTTGGTCACAAACTGAAACTTTGGTGTAGTATGGTTAGGGACGTGAGAGGTATTTCTTGGGAATATAACTAAGTGTTAACTATCTCGTTTGAGAAGGTCGTATGTGACTGTTTGTTGCCTTAATAAATTAAAAAAAAAAAACTCGAGGATAATTAATCTGGGAGCTCGTAGTACAGTCGAGTTCATAAACTTGTGAGCAAAAATTTGATCAAAAATATCTGAACACGCTTCTACGCCGTTAACAATAGTCATATGTTTTTGATCAAATGTTTGCTCAAAAGTTTAGGAACTCGACTGTAATATGGCTATACCCTACAAGGGTCCTATAAGGAACTCTCATAGTTTACCCATGTCAGCTTAGACAGTCAGCACTAGAAGTCTGTAATTTTGCATAAGTATGTCAACCACGCCAACAAAGTAGTAAAATAAAAATAATGTAGTTTTAGAATTCAACTTGAAAATATAATCATCATCATCAGCCGGAAGACGTCCACTGCTGAACAAAGGCCTCCCACTAAGAACGCCACAATGAACGACAACTCATCCGCATCCACCGGTTTCCCGCAACTCTCACAATGTCATCATTATCAGTCAGGGAAAATATAATACTTGGACTTTATACACACGATACACTGCAATTATTTAATTTACTAATGAGCGTGTAAAATACGATGATTGTAATCGTCTAATAAAAACAATTAAAAGAATCAGTGCATAACAAAATATGTTTATAAAAATATATTTATATTTAAATACCTCGGGCCTGCTGAATCTTGACCACAGTGCAACGGTTGTTTACTGTGATACGCATTCAAATTCGATGCATAATGATGAGGAACGGATCCCGTTTTTCCGCCCAAAAGGGCCCACAACCGGGCAATTGGGACTGAAGTATTCGGGTCGCCCAAATCCGTTCTTCCGGTGGACCTTGCGACCGAAAGGGCTGGCGACGTGCCAAAGGGCCCGATTATTAACTAAAATGTACTGTTGCGTAATAGAGTACGGGTTTATTGGAGTCGAGAGATGGGAAGGTAATGGTGTTATTGGGTGGTCTTAGGCTGATGGCTTTTTTGCCGTGTTTCCTCATAGCAATGATGATGGCACAGAGCAACTTGCTAAACAGAATATAGTACGTAATAAATAATTTTTCACTTTTAACTTTCAAGAAACTGATGTCTAAAATTTTCCAAGAGGTAGCTTTTTCGTAATTTCAGAATGTAAAGAAGATCTTTCATTTGTAGAAATAGCAACAAACCTAGCAGTACCATTGGGTACCTAAACTATTTTACTGTCATATGAAAAAAATATATACTGTGTTACTGTTTTTGAAATGCCATCTCACTCTGAACATAAGATAGAACACAAAGAACAAAGCTCTAAAAAACTTTGCAGGTAATATACAAAGAGAATTCGTGCAGTAGTCTGCTGGGGGCACTCCAAAACCAGGAACATGACTTGACTACTCAAAAGATCTTGTTTGTTACACTTTCCGAGTTCCTATATATCTACTGTGGAATCCGATACCGAAGTAGAGGATTTTTAATACCCTTGTTAGTTTTACTTGTAAGTGTAAGTAACAAACTAAATGAAAATATAACAAATCTTGCAACTCGCTTTTTACCGTTTATGTTTATTATGGTCCAATTACCTTGGAATTTACTAGTTTCGATGACAATACAAAAATAGATAACTATGACACGTATTTTAATTTGTTTATTTTATTTTGTGTATTGTCACGCATAAATGTTTTCTTTCTATCTTAATGGGCGATAGTAATGGAGGATTAACATATATCTATGTATTTTTTTTACTACACAGTCGTCGTACTTCTAAGTTGTCGTTTCGAGCTGAGGTCGAATACTTCGTGTGTATAACAAAAATGTATGAATATTCAAACACATGATCCTGGCGGCCACATTGCGCGGCGAAGCTTCTTTACACGATCCGACTACTATTCTACCTAGAGATGTTTCTTTAGTTTTAATTAAAAGGCACGTGTAACTTGTAATTTTCTTAGTCTTAGCTATTTCGTCTGCGTCCCGCGGGAACTTTTAAATTTTCCGGGATAAAAAGAAAGCTTATGTTGACCTGGAACAGTGTAGCTTTTACTACTTACTAAGTAAGTAGTTCTAAAATCGATTTTGTAGTTTCAGAAATGTAAACTTACAAAGATATCATTGCCTACAAATAAAGGAAATGACAAAGTTTAAGTTTAAATTTTATATTTTTTTACGTACTTAGCATCGTCAAAAAAATATCTCAAACTTTCAAATTGATCATGGTATCTCAAATTTTAGGTACCTACCAGTGGCGAAGTGTCAGATATTTCCGTGGTAAAGCCAAAGCAAAATCGCTTCCATCTTTTGCAAATCCTGCAGGGCTACTACGAAACTCGAAGTTCGTGTCGTGCGGTTCCTCTGACACTTATACTATTTAATACGAAAGCGAGAGCGGTTTCCCGCAACTCTCACAATGTCATCATTATCAGTCAGGGAAAATATAATACTTGGACTTTATACACGCGATACACTGCAATTATTTAATTTACTAATGAGCGTGTAAAATACGATGATTGTAATCGTCTAATAAAAACAATTAAAAGAATCAGTGCATAACAAAATATCTTATATTTAAATACCTCGGGCCTGCTGAATCTTGACCACAGTGCAACGGTTGTTTACTGTGATACGCATTCAAATTCGATGCATAATGATGAGGAACGGATCCCGTTTTTCCGCCCAAAAGGGCCCACAACCGGGCAATTGGGACTGAAGTATTCGGGTCGCCCAAATCCGTTCTTCCGGTGGACCTTGCGACCGAAAGGGCTGGCGACGTGCCAAAGGGCCCGATTATTAACTAAAATGTACTGTTGCGTAATAGAGTACGGGTTTATTGGAGTCGAGATGGGAAGGTAATGGTGATATTGGTGGTCTTAGGCTGATGGCTTTTTTGCCGTGTTTCCTCATAGCAATGATGATGGCACAGAGCAACTTGCTAAACAGAATATAGTACGTAATAAATAATTTTTCACTTTTAACTTTCAAGAAACTGATGTCTAAAATTTTCCAAGAGGTAGCTTTTTCGTAATTTCAGAATGTAAAGAAGATCTTTCATTTGTAGAAATAGCAACAAACCTAGCAGTACCATTGGGTACGTAAACTATTTTACTGTCATATGAAAAAAATATATACTGTGTTACTGTTTTTGAAATGCCATCTCACTCTGAACATAAGATAGAACACAAAGAACAAAGCTCTAAAAAACTTTGCAGGTAATATACAAAGAGAATTCGTGCAGTAGTCTGCTGGGGGCACTCCAAAACCAGGAACATGACTTGACTACTCAAAAGATCTTGTTTGTTACACTTTCCGAGTTCCTATATATCTACTGTGGAATCCGATACCGAAGTAGAGGATTTTTAATACCCTTGTTAGTTTTACTTGTAAGTGTAAGTAACAAACTAAATGAAAATATAACAAATCTTGCAACTCGCTTTTTACCGTTTATGTTTATTATGGTCCAATTACCTTGGAATTTACTAGTTTCGATGACAATACAAAAATAGATAACTATGACACGTATTTTAATTTGTTTATTTTATTTTGTGTATTGTCACGCATAAATGTTTTCTTTCTATCTTAATGGGCGATAGTAATGGAGGATTAACATATATCTATGTATTTTTTTTACTACACAGTCGTCGTACTTCTAAGTTGTCGTTTCGAGCTGAGGTCGAATACTTCGTGTGTATAACAAAAATGTATGAATATTCAAACACATGATCCTGGCGGCCACATTGCGCGGCGAAGCTTCTTTACACGATCCGACTACTATTCTACCTAGAGAAGTTTCTTTAGTTTTAATAAAAAGGCACGTGTAACTTAGCTATTTCGTCAGCGTCCCGCGGGAACTTTAAATTTTTCCGGGATAAAAAGAAAGCTTATGTTGACCTGGAACAGTGTAGCTTTTACTACTTACTAAGTAAGTAGTTCTAAAATCGATTTTGTAGTTTCAGAAATGTAAACTTACAAAGATATCATTGCCTACAAATAAAGGAAATGACAAAGTTTAAGTTTAAATTTTATATTTTTTTACGTACTTAGCATCGTCAAAAAAATATCTCAAACTTTCAAATTGATCATGGTATCTCAAATTTTAGGTACCTACCAGTGGCGAAGTGTCAGATATTTCCGTGGTAAAGCCAAAGCAAAATCGCTTCCATCTTTTGCAAATCCTGCAGGGCTACTACGAAACTCGAAGTTCGTGTCGTGCGGTTCCTCTGACACTTATACTATTTAATACGAGAGCGAGAGGGACCGCACGACACGAACTTCGAGTTTCGTAGTAGCCGTGTTGAACGTCCTGTTGTCCTATTTTGTAAATATTGGCCAAGCCGGTATGAATCGATTTCTATAGACGCTTTGCCACTGGTACCTACGCTACTTCTTTATCGTATGTAATGGTATAGAAAGGTAATTAGAAGTAAAATTGTCAGGCATAGAAAACCATCAACCGAAGCAACTGAAGAAGAAGGAGACCTACGTCCAACAGTGGACGTCCTACGGCTAACATGATGCTGATGATAGTAAAACACATCGAAACGTAGTCGTGCGATCGCCTTATGGCCTCAGGCATGCAGTCCACGCACCGCGGCATTGTCTCTGTGACATTGTCGAACAAAAGGTTGCATAAGTGTTGATACAGTTGTTTTGGGAGACGGAGTTGGGAGCCTTTGACATCAACCCGTTTATAGATTTATTTATTTATTTAATGGTAATCTTGAACATATTGGGCTGCAAGATATTTTTAAGAATAAAGAAACCCGAGAAGATAAGAATGGGAGGCTACTATTAATTGCTTCGACGTTTTAACAGCGGCCGTGGTCACGAGTCGACTTGTCGTGATCAAGTTTCGAGATATATTAGTTACGAGTGAGAATCGCGAAAGTTTAAAACATTATAAATTGCAACAGTCATTAAAATAGTTAAAATCCAGGGAGTGTGAATTATAGAACAGTTGGAGACAGCTTTATTTCTTGTTAATAAAAACAACAACCGAATGTAACCTGATACGAGGGCCATTCTCTTAAAAGTTGTACCCAAACTTTTTTTCTGGGATTTTGAAATTTTTATGTTATGTATATCTACTCTGAATCAGGAGTAATCGATTTTAATAGGTGAAAAGAAGTGTCCCAAAATTTGCATATTATTTTGTAATTCCGTTCCGTTACTCACATCATCATCATCCCAGCCTATATACGTCCCACTGCTGGGCACAGGCCTCCTCTCAGAACAAGAGAGCTTGGGCCATAGTTAACACGCGGGCCCAGTGCGGATTGGGATCTTCACACGCACCATTGAATTGCTTCGCAGGTTTTTGCAGGTTACTCACATACAAGTGTATATATATGGGATGAGAAAGGTAACAGAATGGAATACAAAATTTTTGGACACTTTTTCACCTATTAAAATCAATAGTACACCTGATTCCGAGTAGATACAACATAAAAATTTCAAAATCCCACAAATAAAGTTTGGGTACAACTTTTAAGAGAATGTTTCGTGGGCAACATTTATGATACTTTTACTATGTAGTTAAACTTACAAGTAATGCAATAAACTAAGGGAATGTTACTTTCGAACTTTCGCAACGCGATAATTTTCAAACTGTGTGCGAGTAACAATTCAAGAACACAATGTTTGGAATGATTATTAGCAGGGAGCGAAACTTTGATGCCGGTGACGTCATTATGACGCAAAATGACATATAGGGTGTTTTTATAAATAAGTACTGGCCGTCTCAAGTGTCAATGAAATATCCGTTAACTAAAGAGGCCAATAAGTTGTTAGTGATTATCTATAATCTAGATAAAAACACTGTATGAAGCTTCACGTCAACTTGCTGTCACCGGCATCAAAGTTTCGCTCCCTGATTATTAGTAGTTGGCTAACTGTTAGTACTGTGCTAAAGATTAGTACACATTCACAGTAATAGTATCCGCCTTTACTTTGATAATAATTGTATTTTAATACTTTCCAATAAGGGTTTCTGCAAAATATCGCGTGGCTTATTTAACTAATCACAAACGTATCATATTATCTAATCAAATTAAAATTCGTTATTGAAATAGTTTTTCTGACGGAGCAAACCGAGAGACGCAGATTCAATTCCTTTTCAGCACTCCCAAAAAATATTTTAAAAATCGATTTCTTTTTCATCCAGTTTCTATCTATATACCTACACTTATCTGTTCAATTGTGCGAGCATTTGACTATGACTGATACATGAAACTATATGGAAAAGACTGACACCACCAATGTTGTAAGTGTAGCCTCAATCCGTATTAAGCTCGTGTGGGTGTGGTGGCGAAATGAGTTACCAAAAGGATAGGACATACAAGTATATTCAACCAATTAAGTGTTTTACAAATTTTATGATAGTTCGTAAAAAATAAGACTGATTGTCAAAGATATATTTTGGTGAGGGCACGTATCTGAAAATCGAAAATTGAAATATCTATAGTTAAAATATCGAACCTAACCTAACCTACTTTCGATATTTTGACCGTCGACTTTTTAACCTTAGATATATTAATTTTCGATATTCAGATACGTCCCCATTGATGATGGTGACACCACATCACCAGAGGCCGATGGGGTCGTCAAGTCACATCCCTATGGCTTTGTTAAATGAGTATTATTCGCTTTATATTATTTTATTAGAGCATTAATCTCAAAATAAAAACTAAAACCACCTACAAAAAATACAATCAGTGATATTCACGGTGAACAAAGTGAAGTTTTGCAAGAATGCCGCGCCGCTTTAGTCCGGGTTTTTGGCCACGTTCATTAATATCTTTGTCGCGTAGTGTGATAAATTAAGCGCTGTACGCACATAATCCGGTCAAAAAGAAAAGTTCAAAACTGAGAATAATCGAATGCAATTAACAAAATGTTCTGACATTGGTTTGGTTCTAAAACAAATATTAGCTTTGCAGCTTTCTTGGATACACAGTTGTGTAAATGTAAATGTTTGTACACATATTTTCCTTCACTTAATTCGTGTAAAACTATATTATTAAATAAGTCAGGGTCCTCAATAAGCCCAAGTAAGTCCCAAATAAGCCGTGGTGGCCGAGTGGTTTGACCTATTGCCTCTCAAGCAGAGGATCGTGGGTTCAAACCCCGGCTCGCGCCTCTGAGTTTTTCGGAATTCATGTGCGAAATTACATTTGAAATTTACCACGAGCTTTACGGTGAAGGAAAACATCGTGAGGAAACCTGCACAAACCTGCGAAGTAATTCAATGGTGTGTGTGAAGTTCCCAATCCGCACTGGGCCCGCGTGGGAACTACGGCCCTAGCGCCTCCTCTCAGAATGTGCCCAGCAGTGGGACGTATATAGGCTGGGATTATTATTATTATTATTATATAAGTCAGGGTCCTCACAGCGATCCAGATCATTACGACTGACTGGTGAATCGATGTTTAGTGTCTGGGACTGTGGAGCCTGTGCATTTATTTTAGATCCAATAGTTATTGACACTTTTGGATCTACTCGTACGTATATACCATTTTAAACTGTTGAAACTTTTAAAATCGTAACTCTTGGTAAGCGAGCAACTCATCGTCATCCATTTTTCTACTATCTTCCATGGACAGAGAAATGCAATGGAGCAATTTTGCTTTTATAAGTATACTAGCATAAGTTTTATACGTCGTCTGCGAAAGACTGACACATTATAGCGTATTATTTTCTCAATCAATCTTCATAACATCAAAGCGGGGGGTAATAGATAGCAGTATTAAACGTTGTGCCGTTTCCTAAATAAGGCCTATCGGATCAGGGTTCGGCCAAATTTCACAACGCGGCCCACGCCCTGTGCCTTTTGGACAGGGAGGATCTAGTTTCGATAGTTATAAGTGGCATATCGATAGCAAATATCAAAATGTATAAACGACCACTATTTTCCATTTTTTATGACACTTCTTTTATATGAGTGAGTCTCACGGTAGTTTCATGTTCAAAGACACTTCTTTCATCAGAACACAAAACAATATCTGTCTTTGATGTTTAAAGGCTTGTTCGGACTAGGCTAGTATTTTAGTCTAGTAGCGAGTAATTTAGTACCTAAACTATTCGCTACTGCCTTAAAATCGTTCGCATTACAGTCGAGTATTAAAGTGGTTTCCTCGCTCCAGCGAAACGACATTTTCACGCCAACTAATGAACTAGAGTAAATCGACAGGTTCGGACTTGTTTAGCCGGCGGCCGATTAAGCACGGACGCGTGGTGGGGGGTGCTACTCACTACTAAACTACTAAAAAAAATAGAATAAAATGGATTGACTCGACTAATTATTTGGTGTTCAGACACGTTTAGCTACTAAATTACTCGCTACTAGACTAAAATACTAGCCTAGTCCGAACAAGCCTTAAGGCTCGATGTGTTGCGAGGAATGTATTTTTCATGAACCAATAGGAAGGCATCATTTACCACGCCTCGCTCCGCTCAGCTTTTTCCATCAGAGCGGTGGTGTGCGAGGATAGGTAAATGAAGCGTTTTTATTGGTTAATGAAAAACATATTCCCCGTGTGGTGTCGGGTTAGAATTACACTTCTCCATTTCTTCCGTGGATGTCGTAAGAGGCGACTAAGGATATAGGTTAAGGTATACCGTAGGCGATAGGCTAGCAACCTGTCACTATTGTATCGTTTTTGTCAAACTTTAAACCTAAAATTGCTAAAAGTGGCTTCGAAACGGTAACGTTTCATGTGCTCTGCCTACCCCATTTGGGAATACAGGCGTGATGTTTGTGTGTGCGTGAAAAACATATTCCTCGTAACACATCCTCGCACATCTTTGGTGGAAGCTCAGCCTTAGGCCGTATTTTCTTGGTTGGTTAAAACTCGAGTTCTTTTCTGTTGTATTTTTAAAGCGTCTCGTCGTAGGTTATAATTACTTTCCTAAGCTTGTGCTTGCCATTTAATTTAGATTCTTATTGCAGTTTTTTTACATAAATCATTCGTATTTTTACCTCCGCTTTTGTTTAAATAAAAAAAAAAAGTTTTCACCACATGGGTAAAAAGTACCTCACTTCGATCCCCGCTTTATGGAATCAGGTAAACAAAATTACGTTTCCCTCGATTCCAAACACGAAATACATGCCACGGCCGACCGAATTCTAAATCCGCATCGACATGACAGTCACGTCCCATCACTAGCGCGACCAACTTGCCTCGTGCTGTCGACGAAGTCGTAGTTCAGACCGTTTTCTTCATGATGGCGCCTGATAAAACTGCATCTGTAAGTTAGCAAACCCTCCCACGTAAACGGCGACCGAATTTGAATTTTCTGCTTAAGCGATAAGGATATTTTTAGGAAATTGGAACGACTTTCTGTCGCCCACTGTGTTGTTCAAGTATTTTCTATATCCGGGAAATTATAGATCATTAAGTATTTTTTTGGTGGATTAGAATATGAATACTGGTTTTGATTAAGCTGCTACCTAGAATAATTTAGACTTAGTGATTTTTTGGAAATGTAATCAAACACTCGAATATACAGGTGAACGTCCACTGCTGAATGCTATATATATATATATATCTTCTCCAACGATCTCTGCGCTACCTTCTTGTCTTCTGCTACCTCTACCTAATAAATTACTTCCTGTGATCTTTACCAGATTGTCCTTTCTGTTTAGCCCTTCTAACACTTCGCCTTCCGGTTCGCGTTTGCCACTCCAGAATACAGCCAACGGCCATCAGTTTTACGAGCAACAGTCGATCGACTGCTCAGTATTACCCAAAGTCCAGTTTAGACCGGCAAAAAAAAACGTGCAAGTTGCATTACATTGCGAGGCCGTAAAGCGAACTAGTTCCAAGTGGTCAATCGAGTGCCGCAAGCTAATGCAACTTGCATGATTTTTCTTGCAAGTCTAAACCGGGCTTAAGGCCGCGGCCACATGAAATCGCTCGACACTCGTTTCCAGTGTCAAATCTGGTCACATGACATATAGCGATAAAGCTGAAAATGTTGAGCTCTATCGCTAAAAAAAAACTTCTTCAATTTCGGAAAAAACACTACTGCCACGACTGCTACTAAATGAGATTATGAAATCAGCTTCCAAGGCCAAGATCAATCCTGCAAGAAGCCATCTTGTCGCTGCTGCTCGACGCGGCGACTTGACGCTACTTTTTTGAGTCGCGGGAAAAATCACCTTCAAAATGGGGTCACGTGACCAAATTTATCGCTGCAATCGAGCGACGAGCGACTATCTGGGGGCACCTTAACACGCGGGTGCTAGCGGTCGCATTCACCATCTCTTTCTACCATCGCCCTTTACCGTTTGAATGAACAAAATCGACAATGCGAAAGCGATTTCGAGCGCTTTAGCCTTTGCCTTTGTAGCAAAGCAAGTCGATCGAACAAATCCCAATCCAGAATCTTCCGACTTATCGGCGCTCCTTGATTAAGCGCTAAGATAGAAGCCCGAAGTTCCTTGAACGCCTGGAAACATCTAATTAGTTTTTAAGACAAAGGGGAGGATACTTTGGGAGTTCGTTGGTTTGTAAATTTTGTAAGATAACTTTAAATTAAAATGCTAAAGGGGAAACTGTTTTGGATAATGTTTCTGAAAATAGCGTATTCTTGTAAGCTGTCTTGCATATGCATGAATACAAATTCCACATTACATTCATCAAAATATCAATTGAATTAATCAATACTTAAGAGTAGGATTGTGATCGACACTGTTCCCTCCAGTCCGTTCTTCTTTACGCAAGATCTTACACCTTCTGATAGGTCACGACATCTTCCATTTTCTTTTTAACCGACTTCAAAAAAGGAGGAGGTTATCTTTTTGTTTTTTTTTTTTTTGTTTATGTCTTGTAACTCCAATCATTTATGAACCGATTTGAAAAATTTTTTTGAGTTCGTTAGGAATGCTTTCAATTAGGTCAATAAGCAGCAAATTAGGATCTTATGATCTGATCTTAAGGAAATCGAGGGAACTCTTCAAATATTGTAGGGACACCTATAGTAATTTGGATATATTTAGCAGTAACTCGTGAATTTGCTCTTGCAAATCATAATTTTAAGTGGAACTGATGATGAAGACCAGATTTGACCAACGGAACTACTATATCAATACAAGTATTGCACGGGTTAAATTTAAATCATGATTAATATACTTACCTAGATAAGCAACTAAGAAGAAGCTTTAAGTTAAGATTCTTTCGAACTGATCTGATGCTGAAGCCAGAAGGTAGGCAACGGAACTCTGTTATAAAACAACGTATTTAAGTCGTGTTTGAGCTTAATGGAATCGTTGTGAGATGTTCTTTGGCTACAAATCACTAAAAAGTGATAAATAAAAAAAAAAATAACAGTAAAACCGACTCCAAAAAAAATAACAAAAAATGGAACCGACTACAAAACCCTTGAAAATATTTTTCTAGGTAAGTAGGTACGTACTAGCTCGAAGTCGGTGACTCAGCACGAGCCAGCAGGAGTGGGACAATCACAATAGTCGTCTATCTCCTACATACTTGGGTTTCAATCTCCTGCTGGGTCCTGCTGAGGACTTCGAGCTAGTACGTACCTTCTTACCTAGAAAAATATTTTCAAGGGTTTTGGTAGTCCTTCCATTTTTTGTTATTTTTTTATTTTTTTGGAGTCGGTTTTACTTTTTTTCTTCTATTATTGATGTAATTAGCTCGTCTTGTAGTATCCAATCTACCATTGTACCTCTTCACTCCATGAGATTTGCAGGTCAAAATATCATATTTCCTATTTATTTAGAATTTACTAACCTATCAATGAGCAGTAATTCGCAACTCCGTGGTCACAAAACGTCCGTTTTCGCGCTTGTTACTAAGCAGCTGCAGACCTCTTTCTTTCTGGGTCAGGTCATATTTATATATGCATAGTATCGTTGTCAAATTAAATATCAGGCGATGGCGTATGAAACGCAATTTGCTTTCGCACCGATGTAAGTGCCTCCGTAAGTTAGTTACTGTGCAGCTTTGTGATTCGCGATTAGGCGACGCGGCGACGGGGCGAGCCGAACATAGACTAAAGACCCAAATAGACTACGACACACGGTAAAGTCAAGGACATAAATATATATATACAGCCATAGCGTCAAATATATGTTACATACAGAGCGCGTTCATACAGAGATACTTTGTGTATACACTTGGTGTTCCGTATAAAGTGTCGTAGTAACTTAGCTTTAACCTGCACTAGACTAAGCCAAGGCGACATAGTCTTGTCGTTTTGCAAACTCTGCGAACCAATGGGAAGCCTTTTAGATTTGATATAAATTTTGACAATGTCACTAGTATCGAACATTAATTGTATAGTCGAATAGGAGAAGAGCACAGCTATACTTCAACCCACTTAAAAACACCTACATACCGATGTATGTGGTTCAGGGAAACTGCTAAGGAAGTTTGTAGGTACACTCTATCAGCTGTATCAAAGCCCACGTCTACCCACTGCTGGGCGCACTGCACCTAGGCTTTTATCAGTAGTGTATCTTACATAATTTTATCTGCCCACTTCCCACCCACATAAAAATAGCTTTCTTTTTTGCTTCGAAATACGATGCGGGATCCTATCGCAACACGACCCTTGTGCTAGTTTACCGTGCTAGATACGACAACGATAAATGTTTATTATTGGCTTTCAATAGTTTTCGGAAACCGTTTTATTGATTTTCTCTCATGTTCTGACTTTGTATCGTTAGTGTGAAAGGAGGGAAGGTTTATTTTCGTTTTATCGGAAGCATACTGCAGCCAGCGACGCCGAGGCCGACCAAGAAGGAGATGGCGGGACGCATACTTTCCGTGAAAAGTTCTGTGGGGCTCACTCGCTTTAGGGAGCATATCCACTAAAAACATGACGCTCCCCGAATTACGCAAAGGACTGGCCTGACATAGCGTCGGGGTTGTGGAGGTCAAGTGGGGAGGTCTTTTGCCCTGCTGTGTGTGATGTGAGAGAGACACTATACATTATAGGCTACGAAAAAAAAAAGGTAAAGTCGACCAGCATATCGGATCGGACAAAGCACTCAAAAACATCTGATAGGTAGTTACAACTGCCTGTCTACGCGATATCAGCCGGAAAATTGATTTGAAATAATTTTATTTTTTTACAAACTTTTATTTAGTTTTACCTGTCCCGTTTGTCTGTCTGTCTGTAATCTTGCAAGTTATATTCGACCAACTTCCAGTAGTCGGATTGTCTTGAAATCTGGTTTACTTATGTAAATTGCGTGACAATACAATAATCTGGTAGTGACATCCTAATAGTCAGGCCAGAATCGTCTCCGCAGGACGGAACTCTTCAACGGTTAATGGCAACGACTCGTTTGGCATGCAAATGCAAGCACAGTCAGAAAAAACGCTTCTATTAAATATATATTTTTTTTTACCAAAAACTTATTTATTAAGTAACTTCATTCGACTAACCGCTCTCTCTTTCTCTGTGTGTTTTAGTGCCATTGCTATAAAAATACTCGAGAAAATATACGATTCTTTGATCATTTCTCATAAAAAAATAGTACAATTATGAAAGGGTCAACGTTTTCGTTTCCTTTTGTCTTGAACATTTCATGAACTCTGCCAGGAATTAAACTTCTTTGTTTAGTAGCCGTAGCAATTTACTAAATTATTTGCAGGAAAAAAAATCATGATTCGACTCTTAAACCCTCGCAAAGCCAAGTATCTCAAATGTAAACAAAACACGAGGGTTGTCGCGGAACGTAATATCCGCCATTTTCCTGTTTTCATTACGCTTCGTACCTACTCTTTGTTTATTCTCGGTTCTTTATGTTTATTAAAGGGTAGTTAGGCATTCTTTCGCGTGTTTGATCAGGGGGCCTACCATGATCTTTTCATAAACGATCCAAACGCAGAGCAGTTCTTTTTAGGCACCTAAACTGAATCGTTGAAATTGGTACCACGACGTTTATTTCTCAGAGCTGAGTCTCAATGGTTTACATTACAAGTGAATGAAAGGCCGATATTGTCTCTGGTCCGAAACTGAATCGCTAAGTCGCGAAAGGGATGCCGCTATATGCAAACCAAATATTGTATACTAAAACCTCTTTAGTTTGGAAAACCAAAACTCTATGTCATTCCGTGTTCTTAGCAACCGTTGTGTTGATTACAAATAAAATGTTTACGCTGTCACTAATCCACAAGTCTCTTTTCTCACTGAAAAACTAGTTTTATCAATGAGGAGTTAAGAAGCACAATGTCTATGAAAAGTTATAAAACTTGAATAAAAGTTTAAAAGTTCTTGAAATTTAAAAATATTCCAAGTAAAACACATAAAAATCCAAAAAAATAACAGAATGAGTAACTTATACTGAATCGCTAAATTTTACACTGAAGCGATTCAATTCCCACTCAAGTTAAGCGTCATGGTACGAAAACCGCTTGAAGTGAGTGAATGAAAATGTCTGTATCGCTGTCGCTGAACCGTGCTTGAACTGAATCGCAAAAGTAACGTCGTGGTACGAAATAGCGATGCAGTTCAGTTTAGAGCCTAAACTGAATCGTATTAAGAGAGCGTGGTAGGCCCCCAGAGATGTTTTATAGTATTCATTTTATTTATCAGCAGCGGAAACTGAAGAAAGATTTACGGCTTATAGGAGCCTAGAAGAGCTGTCTGAGCTATGTCTGACACATTATAACCTAACCAACAAAAAGTTGGAAAACAGCCGACTTTGTCACTTCAAAGTTCAATATCTCAAAAAACGGCTGAACCAATTTTGATGAAGCATGTCTAAAAACCATAGAAAACCTGATTTCAAATTAAAAAAACCGCAAATTGGTCCACCCGTTTCAGAGCTACGGTGCCACAGACAGATAGCCAGACACATAGCGGTCAACTTATAACACACCTCTCTTTGCGTCGGGGGTTAAAAAAGCAATTTAGTGATGTGCCAACGCCAACCAACAGTTGCACAGTGATTTTCTCTCACGAGCAGGCACTGAAAAGATCCCGCGTGTATTTTAACATAATTAGTTTTTGTCGGAAGCAATTTCCAGGACGAAGTCAAGATCCAACTCGAAATAGACGAGACGAAATTGATAACGAAGAAAGCAGCCACTCAGTGTTGCATAGGAGTGTGAAACTTTAAAAGCGAGCTGGTTTATAGGAAACTACTATCGATTTTAAAAATTAGACGCAGGCTATTTAACCCCCGACGCAAAAAGAGGGGTGTTATAAGTTTGACCGCTATGTGTGTCTGTCGATGGCACCTTAGCTCTTAAACGGGTGGACCGGTTTGAATGCGGTTTTTTTTTATTTGAAATCATGTTTTCTAGCGATGATTCTTAGACATGTTTCATCAAAATCGGTTGAGCCGTTTTTGAGATATTGAACTTTGAAGTGACAAAGTCGGGGGTTTTCCAACTTTTTGTTTTGATGCTTGCAATCGGGTTGGCAGCGATTTAATTGCTCGCTTCACTATTGTGAGCTCAACGTAAGATAATGCAGTATCACCGAATTACTAAGTATCACCGATAAGCCAAGGTTTTCCCTTTTTCAGTCGCTGTCCAGTATTATTAGCAGATAGAAATGATCACTCTAATCTCAAATTCTCAGCCTAGGTTTAGGGTCATAGCAACAAACGACAATAAAGACCACTATAATATAACTTTTGGGGATTCTCACGGGAATGTAGTAAAATCCCGGAATTTCAATTCAACTGCTGAATCTGTGGTTTGCGCGTGCGAAGTATAATTGACCAAAAGAATATAGTGAATGCTGCTTTAGCTGGTAGATGCATCGAAATATTGGGACCTCATTAAAGTTAATCATAATCTACATCACGTAGAAAACATGTATGAGTCGATGAACTATCCTATCTTTAACAGCTCTATCCTTTTGTTCCAGGTCGGTATCAGCATACAACACAGGAAGTATCATCGCTCAAACAAACAAACGGGATAGAAGATTATTTTTATGCATATTAGTGTTATAAGAGAGCAGAGACAGCTGTTGTAACTCGGGCATAACTTTTTAATTGGTCTACAAGTTTTATGTGACACTCCGTCATATGGGCCGTTAATTTTGTCAAAAACCGATGGGTTATTTTTGGATATTTGAGATCTAGGTCTCTTTATGCAACCATCGATATTACAGATATAGATGTTTTAAAAATTGCGATGAAAACGTAATTTAAGTATATTTTATTGACGAGACAGATAGCAGACACTTATAATTACTGTGCCGTTTTATTTTATACGTTTTTTATTTGTTTGTCAGCATCAGATTACTTAATTGAAGTAATGACTTGATCTTTACGTGACAATCTGATACTAATTGTGCTCAATTGAGATCAGGGTTGCCGCAAAAATACTTGAATAAAAGTTTTGTTACAAATTTATTTATTATGCATTGCTTTAGTAGTAGTGCCCGTGGTACGTATTTTATTCCTAACGTATAATTTTCATTTTAATTAAAAAATATGCTACAGATTCCTACTCATATAATTTATCCTAACACCAATTGACCTATTCCCAAACTAAGCAAAGCTTGTACTATGGATACTATGCAACAGATAAACATACTTATGTAGATAAATACATACTTAAATACATATTAAACATCCAAGACCCAAGAACAAACATTTGTATTATCCATACAACCACTCTTCTCTAACCACTTGGCCATCCGGTCGTCAATTACCAACAATCATATATTTATCAATTACCTACTTCGCTAATCTGCGACTTTATGATAGCCACATCTATGCAACAACTGTGTGTTAATGACGCTAACATCGAGACAACCCTGTCTCGGGTGTTGAACCCTAGGCATCCCACAAACGTTTAAGAGCTAATTGGAATAGCAATTGCTTTGACATCTCAAGGGTACTGTTTTAACGGGGCAAGGCTTTTATAGTGTGCTTATTTGGAGCTTTACTTCGTTATCTCGAGAAAATAAACATCTAATCAGCAATTACTATAGTTGTCAAACTAGCTTTTGCCAGCGACTTTGCCCTTTCCGCCTCCAGTCAACTGAGGATATCCCAGAGTAGTCTTCAAATCAGGGCTTCTATTACACAAGCATATTTTTTTTTATAGACCACATCTTCGCCTATTGAACACATGCCTAATGCCCTATTCATGATTATCATATTGCCCCTTTCCTAGTGTTCTCTGGGGTCACAGTCTTCTTGTGCGTCTGCGCCAGGACAGTCTGCCTGGGTTGTCAACGGTGGGATATTTTGCGCCCTCAAGAAATTGATTGAATCCGGCGTTACTTTGCGGAGGTTCCTATCAATGAACTAAAAGTATTTATTTTGAGGTCTGCCCCTTGCCCTTTGCTTGGTGTCAATGTTACCTACGCACTGTTTTCATTGAGTCGTTTTCGTCCCGCCCACAATGCCGTACCATAGCCTAACGCATTGTGCATAATAAAATTCAAATCGCTAAAATGCCGTCGTATTTACACCTGCGGGGTACAAATTAATCAGGTTTACCGTGGCGCCGGAAGTGCGTGTGTACACCGGCTTATCCTCGAGTACCGTAACTATCTTGTAATAGATTATGTATCTTAACTCTTTTAGAGCTAGGGCTGCTAATTTTTAATAGGAGTATGCTGGCACTTCGTACTGTCACCTGCATTAATATCTGCCACACAGGAGCATGCAAAAATATCTGATACGTCCTATCGGCCCTAGAAATAGTCGTATCAGATATTTATGCACGCTTTGCTGTTTCACATTATGGTGCTGATGACAGTATGAAACAGATAATTCTCCCTCAAAGCACTAGTACTACATTGTCGCATGCTTGCCTGCGGGGTGGTAGTCGGTAGGGGAGCGGCGGAATCCATTCCATATACCTTGTCTGTCATGTGAATCGTCATCGTAAGAAACGGAAAAAACAAGATGTCCTGTTTTTTACGAACGGCGGTTATTTCTCAGCAAAAAACTATGCACAACCCTGTTAATGGTTCGAGTTGTTGAAAGACATGTTCCTTAACGTTAACGGTATTTTTATCTCGCAGGTGAATGAACATTGCGTGTGTTTACGTTGGAAAATCTCAATTTGGGCATATGGCTTTGATGGGAACTTTATCTTTGCGTTAAAGCCCGGCCGCGTGTATGTAGAATATGCGGCGCGGCGAACTATTTTGTAATACATCGCGCGTTATGCCTAGATAAGCGGTGTTTGGATAGAATCTTAACCGTCCAATGAACAGAGAATGCACTCGCCGCGCCACCGGTCGCTGTAGTCGTGGCGGGGCCTTAAAAAGTTTCGTTAGTCTGTAGTATTTTCGAGCACATATTTACATGCTTTGGGCGCCGGCGGGGTAGCTTGCATAGTTATGAAATTCCCATTTGAAAACTTCAGTTGATTTCACCGTAAACAATGTTTGAGTGTAAGGCCAGTGCTCCTGAATTTAGCTCGGTCAAAGTTAAATACTCTCTCTCACTCTTTGCCTAGCCTTACCCCGTTTAGTTTGTTGTTGGCTCTCTTTCATTTTACGCCAGACTTGCGACAGACAGCCGTCTCATATACTTGGGCTTTGTTCAGGACATAAAAGTCAAATACCTACGCGTACGAACAAAACACACTAAACTATTTTTATTCGATATTTTGATACCATCCAGATTTATACGACGCTATTAGGTGGCTGATTTAGTTCAAGGATGATTGAAAATGTAGTCAAGTTTATGATGGCTCTGTCCGTCGAAGGACAAGTTTGCCAGAGTCTAGAACTCTAGAGCGTTTTGCCGTGGTACGGTAAATAATTCTAGAAAAAGCAATATGAGAGGTATTGGTGGATGAACGATGACAGCGCAATTCATTCACATGTAAGGAAATGCGATATGAATCGCTACTGATTGATCGGTTAGTTTCGTCGCATAGCGGATTTCCGCGAATTATCCTCTAAAATATTTGTACTAAAAAACTATCGTGTCAAATTATTTTTGATATAACACTTTCTTGTTCTTATCCCAATCGATTTTACCAAGCTATAAATTAATTTTACTATCCGTCCAACTCATCCTCTCTATCCTCCTCCAGCACCACATCAAGCAGCCAACTTACATCGCTCACATCATCATCATCATCTTATCATTGAACCAGATATAGATCTCAAATGGAGCGTTTATCGCTTATAAAATCGCTACCTGAACTAAAAAGTTTATACGTATGTTTATAAAGTAATAATATGTTTATGATAGGAATAAATTGTGGTTACATAATAAAACGCCAGATGGTGTTCAAAGCTAACCCAGTGAGGTGTTTACAGAGGCCTTGTTTACTCGATGCGTTTGGTTTCGCAAGTGGAATATCATTTTGATGCTATTAACAGCTTGTAGTTAACATTTGCTGTGGCTTTGCTCTGATGGGAGGATGATAACCAACTTAGAGAAAAGTTGTGAACCCCAAACATTGTAATTTCAAAGTTTACCTCGGCAAGAAAACTCGCTTTCACGTAAAAAAATCGCATTGAAATCAGTCCATCCATTTGAGAGCTACGATGCCACAAACAGTCAGACAGACATGCCACATGACACTCGCCGCGCCACCGGTCGCTGTAGTCGTGGCGGGGCCTTAAAAAGTTTCGTTAGTCTGTAGTATTTTCGAGCACATATTTACATGCTTTGGGCGCCGGCGGGGTAGCTTGCATAGTTATGAAATTCCCATTTGAAAACTTCAGTTGATTTCACCGTAAACAATGTTTGAGTGTAAGTCCAGTGCTCCTGAATTTAGCTCGGTCAAAATTAAATACTCTCTCTCACTCTTTGCCTAGCCTTACCCCGTTTAATTTGTTGTTGGCTCTCTTTCATTTTACGCCAGACTTGCGACAGACAGCCGTCTCATATACTTGGGCTTTGTTCAGGACATAAAAGTCAAATACCTACGCGTACGAACAAAACACACTAAACTATTTTTATTCGATATTTTGATACCATCCAGATTTATACGACGCTATTAGGTGGCTGATTTAGTTCAAGGATGATTGAAAATGTAGTCAAGTTTATGATGGCTCTGTCCGTCGAAGGACAAGTTTGCCAGAGTCTAGAACTCTAGAGCGTTTTCCCGTTGTGCAGTAAATAATTCTAGAAAAAGCAATATGAGAGGTAATGGTGGATGAACGATGACAGCGCAATTCATTCACATGTAAGGAAATGCGATATGAATCGCTACTGATTGATCGGTTAGTTTCGTCGCATAGCGGATTTCCGCGAATTATCCTCTAAAATATTTGTACTAAAAAACTATCGTGTCAAATTATTTTTGATATAACACTTTCTTGTTCTTATCCCAATCGATTTTAACAAGTTATAAATTAATTTTACTATCTGTCCAACTCATCCTCTATCCTCCTCCAGCACCACATCCAGCAGCCAACTTACATCGCTCACATCATCATCATCATCTTATCATTGAACCAGATATAGATCTCAAATGGAGCGTTTATCGCTTATAAAATCGCTACCTGAACTAAAAAGTTTATACGTATGTTTATAAAGTAATAATATGTTTATGATAGGAATAAATTGTGGTTACATAATAAAACGCCAGATGGTGTTCAAAGCTAACCCAGTGAGGTGTTTACAGAGGCCTTGTTTACTCGATGCGTTTGGTTTCGCAAGTGGAATATCATTTTGATGCTATTAACAGCTTGTAGTTAACATTTGCTGTGGCTTTGCTCTGATGGGAGGATGATAACCAACTTAGAGAAAAGTTGTGAACCCCAAACATTGTAATTTCAAAGTTCAATACCTCGGCAAGAAAACTCGCTTTCACGTAAAAAAATCGCATTGAAATCAGTCCATCCATTTGAGAGCTACGATGCCACAAACAGTCAGACAGACATGGTTGTGAACTTACACCACCCCTTTTTTGCGTCTGGGGTTAAATAGAAGCATAATAAACTAACTTGTTTTACCGTTAGGTATGGAATCTGGTTTTCTGAATAAATTATTTAATTTGATTAATTTGCTAATCCGTGGGCTATCAATAGAGCATCTTAATTTTTATTATTTTTTCCAACTGGTGTAAAAATAAAACTACGTTCTTTTCTTTTCGTCTTTTAACTCATTCATTGCCACCTGACTTCCACAGGTGCCACCGACGCACATGTGCGTTCAAAATGTATGAATAATTATGACAGCGGCACTGGGCGACGCTACGAAAACGCATATATGCGTCGGTGGCAGTGAATGCGTTAAATACTGCTGTAAAAGATTTATTTTGGCCGCACTTAAACACCAAGGCCGTCTTGCAGGAAAAAATAAATCTAGATTTTGTAGTTAATCCAGGCTTAAGCTTGACAGTTCCATACAATTTGACACTACTAAACTGAGCTTAACGCTAACTCGAGATTTATGTGTTTACTGCAAGTGGGCCCAAGACATAAATTCCCGCCCGTAAACTCTAAAATTTACAGTATTCAGCGCTTGACCTTCTTAATCCACTTCCGCTTAAACTGCCACCTTCATTTAGGAGTTGATTTTGCAAACAAATCTTCCATAATTGAGCACAGTTTTAGGGGTGCGCATAAGCCCCTTACGATTGAACCCTTAAATGCGATTCGTACGAATGAATGAAAATGGATGGATTTAGCGGTCTTTAAGGAAATTGATGTGAGGTCGAGTGAAGAAGGATAGCATTAGAATTTCGATAGACTGTGTAGAATGTTTTAAACTAGCATGCATGCATGGTTGTTTTGTTGCGAATAAATGCGAAAGTTTGTAAGTGTGTTTGCTGCCGCCGCTGCACCGATTTAGATGTAATTGGGTAGGAGCACAGATAGTTTGAGTCCCGGGGAAGGACAAATAGGATAGGATGGTTTCATCCCGGAAAATTGCATAGTTCCCGCGGGATAGCGATAAACGAATTATACGCGAAGTCGCGGGCAACAGCTAGTTCATTATATTTTCGATAGTTATTTAATGTTTTTTACTTGTATACTTCACGCGGATTATGATTCAACGCCCCGTGGCTTAATCACAGTACTCGAATTTAAGAATCTATAACAATATTATAATATACAATAACTCTTTATTGCATACTAACACATAGCCATATTATGTAACGATTCTATCACCTGATGAAAAGTGCAGATGACGCCAAAGGCATGTCTCTATCCGGAAATACAAACGATGGGAGCGAATTCCATTCCTTAGCAGTTCGCATTATGAAAGACGCGAACCACTTTGTACGGACCAATTGAATACTAACTACATAAGGGTGAAGACTCTCTCACCTGGATCAATATTATATACACTTTTAGACACACCGAACTCCCAAAAAAAGGTTAAAGCACTTTTTAACCTCAATCTTTCCTCCATTCCCGATCACTAGACACGCTTCGGACCTCAATTTCGGGCCTGACGCACGCAACCCTTTGTCCCATCCTGGAACAGTTCAGTTGCCTAGCCAGGTCAATGACTTTAGAAGGCTTTACAGGGTGCGGAGTGTATGCGATGGACGTTTTTTAGCGGAAGATATTAGAATGAGGGATTTCTTGCAAGTTTATTTAACTTGCCGTATATGTATAAATTTAGCTCGCCTCCAGTGTTCAGATTGACCTGAAATCCTACGAAAACATATATTTCTATTTTTTACATACAAATGAGTTGCGTTTGACCAAATCATGCTTGGTGGTAAACGTAAATGTGGACAAGCACGCTTCCTTCCTTATAAATGCCCATTCACTCTAGATTTGAAGATGGCCAGACTGTGGCGATTAGGGAACACAGACGCAGGCAGGGCATTCCACTTCTCAGCTCCGGTCATAACATAAAGGACGAACGAAAACGCTCTGTGCGAATTCAGTATGAATTAGTAAATACTTAATAAAAAAAACAGTTGCATATTGCTCACCAAAACCGAAAATTTAATATAGATCAGTGATTCCCAAAGTGGTCCAGGTGGACCCCCCAGGGGTCCACGGGAGACTTGCTGGGGGTCTACGTAGGCGTGAACAAAAAATGGGGGTCCATAAGATGTTAATGGGGGTCCACGAAAATGTATCTGCTTTTGATAGTAAAGAGCCAAAATGTAAGCATAGTTTTTATAAGGGCCTACCTACATTGTTTTAAGTACCTAACTAAGCAGATAATATTTTAATAGGGCAAGCGACTAGACAGAACTCAGAAGCGACACAATTTTTATTTTTTGGCGACTTTAAAAATGTGGTAGAAATGTAGCAGCAGGGGGGTCCACCGAAACCAGTAAAATTTTGAAAGTGGTCCACGAGAAAAATAAGTTTGGGAACTACTGATATAGATGCTCGTAAATCGTGACCGAATCGTTAACGTGTCTTGCTATATGTGTCCCATGCTTTCCACGCGAGCGCTCCCATTGCTCCAGTCTGGAGGGTAACAACAGGCTCCTATTAGGTTAGGACACGGAATCCTTTGAGCCTTCACTATTCACTATAAAACTAGCATGTATTAAAGGGTATTAAATGCCTTAAAATAGAATCGCCGTTCCCTTATAGGACAATACTCGTATAATCGCTTTATACTGAGCGGAACGGACTCGGTAAGGATTCAGCTTTTGTACCAGTAAAATCGAGCCAGTTGTTCATGCACCAGTTCGTAAGATAGAAGTTTCCAAAAACTCTTCTTCTTGTGATGCCTCTCCCATTACTCAAGGTTTGGCCATCAACTCCGACCGAATATTTATTCCTGTCCTTCGCGAGGTGGAACAGCTCAGCAGCACTCGTGACTCCGGTAAACTCCCGAATGTGCGTTGAAAAACGCTATCGGAACGTTTTACAAACGACGAGTAGCGAATATAGAATTACGTTGAAGCCAGCAGCTATAAAACGGATGAATATATAAAACTACGTAAACCCGATTTATTACTTAAACGCACAAAAGCGCAGAAATTCAGTTAGTGACGTAGAAAAATTGCGGCCATCCGTTCTCTGCCATATTGGATAAATGACATCGTCCGTCAGGTATTCGCCAGTGTTGCCAGCTGTGCTAAGTTTTCAGTAGATTTTAGATAAATGAAACTTTGCTCCTATATGTAACCACCATGCAACATCTAAGTTAGCAAAAGTTGCAAGCTGCAAGAGATGCACGGCATTTAACTACTTTTGGTTCTATTTCTATAAAACTAATTAACTTACTACTCCTTGACCACGCGTGCAAGACTTCTAAGCCTGTGCGACACAATGTATATTTTCACCTAAAAACTCATATAAATCAAGATTATGTCACATAAAGTCCAACTATCACTTACATCACACACAAGACACTAACACGTTTCAAACTGTATACGAATTCATTCTCTCAAAGCTTGGAAACATCGAGCAGCATCTGAGCGGCGTAGTAATATATTAAATATTATTCAAGACATTTAATAATTAATGAAATATGAAATGAAATGAAATGAAATGAAATATTTATTTATTTGCTTTAGCACTATGTGGATAAATACGATGTTGGAATTTCTTATAAGGTATTAACTTATAAAAGTGTCAATAGTGCTAGCTGCCCTCTAACAGTAGGCATGCAAAAATTTGACTTAAATCTAGGTTACAAAATTAATTAAGATCAAATATCAAAACTGCAAAATGTCATACACAATCGAAAACAAAATTATCATTATAAATCAAAATCAATATCATAAGAATTGTCACAATAGAATTAAAATAAAATAAATGTCATATGTAATCAAAACTATTCCCTTAAATTAAAAAACTCATTGAGGCTATAAAAATTGTAAGCCATAAGCCAATTTAATAAAAATGATTTAAATTTTCGCATTGGCAACTCTAATAAGGCAGGCGGTAGTTTATTAAAAATTTTGATCGCCATGCTGTACACGTTGTTGCGGCAAAGAGCCAGTCTATTTCTTGTAACTAGTAGTTTATTTCTTCGATTGCTCCTAGCTTGGGGATTGACATCTGATACTCTAGTAAAGTGTTCAATATTATTTTTTACAAAAAGTGACATCTCAGCAATATAAATGCATGGAAGAGGAAGAATTTTAAGCTTTTTAAACATTGGCCTACAAGATTCCCTTCTGCCAATGCCACACAACGCCCTTATGCATTTTTTTTGCGCTATGAACAGTCTGTTGATTTCGACTGAGTTGCCCCAGATTATGATACCGTAACGCAAAACGGATGAGACATAGCCATGATAAGCGTTAAGCGCTGTCTGCAAAGAAGAAATCTTTCTCAAACGGTAAAGTGCAAACACAAAGCGATTTATTCTCGTGCACAGAACATCAACATGATTTTTCCAGTTACAATTTTCATCAAGCGTTATTCCCAGAAAAGTCGTGGAATCAACAATATCTATTTTATTATTGTCGTAAGTTAAATTTAACGTAAGTTTTTGACTTCTATATGTTTTAAATTGTATTGCCTTAGTTTTAGTTATATTAATTTTTAAATTATTCATGTCCATCCATTCAATTATTTTACTTAATGCCAAATTAATGTCAGTCTCAAATATCTCTCTATCATAACATTTAAATAATAATGTGGTATCATCTGCAAACAATATGCACTTGTGATTTGTGACATCTGAAATATCATTAATATACAGAAGAAACAGCAGTGGCCCCAGTATGCTTCCCTGGGGTACACCCTGTTTATTATCACAATATTCAGATAGGGCTGACAGTTTTTCCCCGTTTTCGATTTTGTTATCTCTGTACATTGTTTGCGATCACCCAAATAGCTAGACAACCAATCATGAGCCTTACCTCTAATCCCGCATTTATAAAGTTTATCTAAAAGAATCTGATGATTTACATAGTCAAACGCCTTAGACATGTCGAAAAATACTGCCACGATGGGTATATTTCTATCAATGGACTCCAAGACGTATTTCACTAAAGAGAAACATGCAAGAGATGTTGATTTGCCCTGTTGAAAACCAAATTGGTCAGAATGTAGGACACCATTTTTTGATATAAAGTTAATTATTCTTTTGGCCATAGCCTTTTCGAATATTTTTGATATTACAGGGATTAACGTAATTTGTCTGTAGCTATCCACATTCGTAGGGTCTCCCCTTTTAAACATAGGTTTAACAATTGAATATTTAAGTCGCTCAGGAAATACTCCTTGTTCAACCGACAAGTTAATAAGATGAGCCAAAGGTACTTTATTGGCTTGTTCCCGCTCAGACTATAATGTGAGCGATTTAATCTAGTTCAGTCCTTTAGTTCAGTGACCACTCGTGAGATTTGAGGAGTGCGAGTGAATCGTTTCGGTATGGGTACGCAAGAAAAGGAACGATATGAACTGCTGGGCTACTACGAACCTCGAAACTCGAAGTTCGTATCGTACCGTCACTCTCGCTCTCTTATTAAATAGTATAAGTGTCAGAGGGACCGCACGACACGAACTTCGAGTTTCGAGTTTCGTAGTAGCCCTGCTGTAGTAGAGGTGGCAACTTCTCTTGTTGCGATTACGTTTGTAATAAAACTAATAAATATTATATTTTCCTTCATTGCGTGAATGAAGGTTATGTTGTACTTGAATTAGAAGCTTCACTAGTTGTCACATTCGGATCGGACCGCATCTACGGTCGGACGGCGTCTATGGCCATACAAAAGTTTACAGATCTTAGTGTATTTAAAATAACGATGAAAATGGGCTAGTTCTTTCCGGTCAGTGTAAAGAATATATTCCTAACAATTCTCAGTTCCTAATTTCTAGTAATTTTCTGCAAGCATTGCAGCGCATCGTCCGCTATTTTATAATTTGCTAAACTGGCAACTCTGGCTCACGTGCCCGCAGAATAAGCTGAATATGAGTGGCCGTTTGAATATCGTTTTCAAAGTGTCTCTATTATTTTCCAGGGTCAGCATGCGAAGACTTATTTAGATCCATTTACTGTGTTCTATCGATGTTGGTAAAGAACAGTGTCAGGCAGTTGTCCCCCTGCCCACTGGCATTTGACCTACTCCCAATGGTTGGATTGACTTGAAATTTGTCTGTCCTTACCTACATGTAAATTCGATGACAATCAGTACATTTAACAAAAGTACAGTCTGCAAATAAAAGCTTGTATTTTTTTTTAACAGAAACATACTGTGCTAACTTTCACTGTGCAATCAAATGCTTATTATTGTATCACCTAAGTACTTAAAGTGCTTGCAGCTTACAGTTAAGTCAGCGCCTTTTTTCTTGCGCACAAACCTTGAATCTAATTTAAAGACTATTTATATTTTATTCACTAAGGCTGGATGCAGATAAGCACAAAAAACCAAATGACCTACTGACATCTGTATCTATTTTGGGCACAACCCTTCACCACTTAAGATATCACCGTCACTCTCACACTCATTAGAATTACATTTCATTCATTATCCACTGTCTCTGTCCCACCGCGGTAGATATCAAGGGGCGGCATTCTTTGTCCCGAAGTTTTTCGAAGAATTTTAATGACTTTTTTAAGGTCCCTTCCCAGTTAAGAATTCGTTCATGACTTTGTATACGATACATTCTTGGGTAAGATGATCTACGTTTGGTTGCCAATTTAGAAAATAATATAATGCTGGCTGGTGTTGTTATAAAACATGTAGGCAGGTAATTGTATATGGTCTTTATCCTATGCAATTTTTAACAAAAAAAAAACCGTGCTAATCTTACCTGACCCGTCTAATCCAGTAGGGTGCAGCATCACATTGTGAAAGTTAATTTATTGACCCAAATATGAGTTACAACAATTAATTGTTTTCTGTTGTATTTTTTCTGCTAACTATACTTTAAGTACTTCAGCATCATAATGAACATTCCTTCAAAACGGTCTTCCTCCATACGCCCATACGACCACGCTCCATACGCTCCATAGGACCTCCAGAGAGAGAGCTTAGGCTGTAGCTCAGCAACTTTACGTACTGATTATTCGTAGGCGTGTGCGGGTTTCCTCACGTTGTTTTTCTTCTCTGTAAAGCTCAAATTTAAAATGTAATGTCATACATTTTTACAAGCTGCAATGTATGTAAAGTATGTATTTGCGGGTCAAATCTTGCAAGGTGAATTTGACCCACTTCCAGTGGTCGGATTGACTTGAAATTTGGCATTTGGGCATTAATTTCTATCTACCGTTGTACCCTGAATTTATCTCTACGATTTAAAAAAAAATTGGGAGGTAGACTCAGTCCATGATTCCGAGCTGGAAAAACAGGGTCTCCAAATATTGCCACCGCTTTATGTTTTTGAAATAATCATGTATGTTACGAAGAATATATGTGATTATCCCACTAACGTCGATAAGCCAAAGGCTACTCTAGAAACACAGGGAAGCTTAAAGCTCCATCTTACAGACTGGCTAAAACCAAAAAGTCGTTTCTGGGAAATTGCATACGTTTTTATAATAAAATTCCAAAAAATATTACAAATGAAACGGATACAAAATTCAGATCTATTGTCAAGAAGACATTAATATCTAAGGTGTATTATAAAGTTAATGATTATATCATGGACAGGGATATTTGGAAATAATTGACGACCAGATGGCCGAGTGGTTAGAGAACCTGCCTAAGAAGCTTGAGGTCCCGGGTTCGATTCCCGGCCGGGGCAGATATTTATATGAATAATACGAATGTTTGTTCTCGGGTCTTGGATGTTTAATATGTATTTAAGTATGTATTTGTCTATATAAGTATGTGTATCCGTTGCCTAGTATCCATAGTACAAGCTTTGCTTAGTTTTGGACTATAGGTCAATTGGTGTCAAGTGTCTCATGATATTTATTTATTTATTTAATTCCGATTCCCTTCAATTAGCGAACCTACTGTGTTAAAAATAAAGTTGTGTGAAATACTTGTGATGTATAGATAGCATTTAGTAATATTGTAAATCTGTTTAAAAAAATCAGATTCTTCAGATCGGATTCTTCTCAACAGAGGTTTTTCCGAACCGGTGGTAGATTTTTTTTGACATTCATAAGTGCTTATTATAGCCTAAATTGAATAAAGATATTTTGACTTTGACTTTGATTGTATGGATGTTGGATGTGTCCGTTTAGTTACAAAAAATATTAAGGAAAATTCGTACAACTCAGGGTACAATCGTAGATAGAAATGTCCATTTATGTAAATCTGATGACAATGCAATAATCTGGAAGTGACATCCTGGTGGTCCAGGCAGGATTGTCTCTGCAGGACGGAACTCCTCAGCGGTTTATGGCATCGATATGAAAATTGGTACGGAATACATTTGGATGACAATGACAACGCACGGACGTAGATAACAAAAAGTAAGTCTGCAAAAAGCTTGTATGAAAAATGCAATTTTGCATAAAAAACTTTTCATTTTAACGTTTGACATTAAATAGTAAAGTTCCATATTAATGTCATTGATATGAAAATGTCACTCATTTAATGCAATAATGCAGCCATTCTCAAAGTGCAGTTTTGCAGGTGGTAGGACCTTGTGCAATAGATTCCGTGTAATTCATTTCCGCCGTATGATCCGTTAGGTACGGTCAACTGCAAAAATATTGTAACATTATTCACATCATTTCGAACCGCTCAACTGCATGTCTCTCGCTCGCACACTCGTCGTTACACTGCGTATCATAACGGCTCAGCCTCGAATATGCGCGACCAGTAGCGAGGCGAATTTTTTCGGGTAGGTACCGTGGCCGAAGAGTGACAAACGGAACCCTAATATATATAATGCGCTCGGTATCTCAAGAACCATAATAGATAGATAGCTGAAATTTATGAATTAACAAATAAATTAAAATAAAATTTGACTATCTTTTACAAAACAGGTACGGTTTTTACAGAACCCTGCAAAACTGTTTTCACAGTTGGTTTGCAGGATACAGATTTATCTTTTTTAAATATTCGACGTGTTCTGTTCATTGAAGTGAACTGTATGTACAGTAAAGTGCAAAAATATGTACTTATCTATACGAACCACTCAAAAATATATTACCACGGACTTATTACGTCGGCATAAGAGTCCGTGGTAAGTATTTTTGATTCGTTGGAGAAGTGTTTATTTTTCAATCGACTGTACTTTGCCAGTATCTTTAAACCCGTGACCAAATAATGTTATAATAATCACCACGACAAATGTAATGTAAGTAACTGTGCGGTCGGAACTCGTTTTTTTGTTTTCCGTTTACACTGAAATTAGGCAACTTCCGTACTTGCTTTTCTCATATTTTGTTAAAGGTTAATAGACTTAAAAAGAAAAGCCATCTTCATACATGGACTCACTAACTTACGTGTGGGTGCTTTGATTATAATCTAAGAAAAGGGGTTTGGGGCCTCAAGTCTCGAAGTTTTACGTAATTTTGGGGGAAATTATATTGATTGTTCCATGAGCTTTTCGGTAGAAGGAAATGTAGAACGCCTGTGTCCAGCAATATTCTACCCATTACATCGTATCGTATCATACCATAACCGAGTAGCAACGGTCAGACAAAAATATATTCTTTTTATTTAAAAGTAGGAGACTATGCCCACTAGCACGTTTCAATAATACGAAATAATTTTTATTTTCTTTATTTTTGATTCCAAACTTTGGACAACTTGTTCTTATGTCCACAAATAAGCAGTGTTTTGGATTTACTGAGGTCATGATCTTGGTGACTCGACATGACAGCTCGAGTGGCTCCCATAACATAACGGCTAGTGACAGAGCAATGACCTACGTTTTGTACAGGTGGGTTAAATTATGTTTTATCTGGTGAAGTCATTAACGGCGTAGAGAGTTGATGTTAAAGAAAGGAGTGCGTGAATATTCTCTCTAAAAATAATAGCTGTGTGTGATGATGCTAGGTAGCTAGGTACAATTTGTAGTGAAATTCAGAAACTGTCAAGGAAATGTAATTAATCGGAATCAAATTCAATCTACGGCGATCCCTGTAACACTTGCAATGAAATGAAATAAAATGTATTCCAAACAGTCCATACACAATCAATAATAAATAAATAGAACAAATTACTAATTAAATTGAGTTGAATTACAAATTAAATTGAATGACATTACAAAATAAATTTAATTAAAATAAACGGATTACATTAAATTGAATTTTATTAAGTATCGTTCCAATAATAGCTCTTAGCGTGTGATGTCAAAAAGTCGATAAAGAAGCTTTACATAATCTCACAGAGGTCGTCATAGTAACTATAAACCACGCTCAGAGCATTTTGATGTTGGCGTGGTAAAGAAATGGTAAATAATCCGTTCAGTTATAGGTCTTCTATTATATTCGTATTAATAGAACCGTTTAATCCCGAACCATTTGACCTTATCCGGATATCGGAACGACTGTTGACATTTCACCTGACGCCGTCACGTCACGGACATGACCCGAAATAACCGCGTAAAAATAACACCTTACTTGCGGAATATTGGAGTATCATCGTCATAACCGTAGGACGTCCACTGTTGGACATAGGCCACCCTCTTATTCGGAATACTGGAGCAAGGTAAGTATTAATTGAATAACCGAAAACCTGAAAGTAGTTCAGAATCGAGAGTAGAATAGATGACACTTTACTGTAAACTTTAAAGTTCCTGTTTTTTTTAAATACGCTACAATGCCAGATAAACAGACATTGGCGTAAAATTCATAGCACCTCTCTTTTTGCATCGGGGTTAATAATCGGCAACAATAATCGGCACACACGACAAGTTTTATTCCTTATAAGCTTTTATTATTAGCTTTGTGTGTTAAAGTTAGATACCTCTATATATTTTAATTAAGTTACATATAGTTATTATTTGGCTTACTATTATTGGCGATTATTAAAATGTGTCCTTTAAAAATTAAATCAATCTATTTGTCAACATAAGTTACATACTTAAAGCCGAGTTTAGACTTGCAAGAATAATCGTGCAAGTTGCTATATTGCGAGGCCCTAAAGCCAACGAGTTTGTATAACAGGCGCCGCAATGTAATACACTATTTTTCTTGCAAGTCTAAACTCGGTTTAAGTATGTAACTTATGTTGACAAATAGATTGATTTAATTTTTAAAGGACACATTTTAATAAAACACGTTATATATAACAATGGGGAATGGATGAAAATTTTAGGAACGCTTGAAACTTTTTTATCGATAGGAATAACCTTTCTAATTAACAGAAAAAAAATATATGATTTTTAAGTAGCATCAATTAATTTAAAAAAAATGAAAGAGTTTTCATTACCGCCAAATTACGACAGTCCGGTCGGTTACGGGTTGTTAGGTACATAGTTCAGAATAAAAAACATTAAAAAATAATTTATGTGTCTTTGAATCAATCGTTTTGACAGGTGACACTTTACCGGCTCGGATAATACCGGTATGGAAATACAGACTCTGTTTTTCATCTACACACCCATAGAAGCTCATGTCATTTTCTCTGGGCGTGTTTCTAAAGTTTTCATCCATTCCCCATTGTGCCGGTCGGAATATAAAGCCCACAATGGTTCGAGACTTTGACCATGAAGCTTGAGGTCCCGGGTTCGATACACGGCGGGGCCGATATTTGTAAGAAAAATACGAATGTTTGCTCTCGGGTGTTGAATATACAATACAATAACTCTTTATTGCACACCAACGCATAGCAAGCAGTACAGAAAAACAGGTATATATCACTTGGTGTCACATGTCCTGTGATATTTATATTTGTTTATTTAATTGTATATGTATATTTGTTCACAGAACAGCGCACCGATGTGGGAGGACTTCATATCAAAGGCGACGAAACTTCACTCCGCTTTGAAGTGAGTACTGAGGGCCTACTCCGAAGTTCGAAAATCGAAGTTCATATCGTACCCTCACTCTCGCTCTCGTATTAAATAGTATAAGTATCAGAGGGACCGAACGATACGAATTTCGATTTTCGAATTTCGTGGTAGCCCTGCTGTTTCATTATCTACTTTGCATTGTCAAGGGCGGACCTCTTGAGGGGAGGTTTGACCTTAAAGGAGGCCTAGTAAGTTATTCTTTGAGTAAAACAATAAGACGTTTTAACAATTTTTTAATAAAAAATTGAAGACAAAAAATAACAGGCCTAGTTTGACAAAATTAAAAGTAAAAGTATTATGAGAATCTCAGGTAGTAAGTTCAAGCGATTTTATTGAGAGGTGGTTCTGATTATTCGGTCTCCCTGGCCTACACTTCCCTGGAGTCGGAGAGAAGAACCCGGAGCGAAGAGGCTGGCCACAGCAGGGGGCCTGGTCCAGCTGAGTGGTCGTCGGTGCCGAGGTCAAAAGGGGCCTTAGGGCGGCAGGACGAGCAGCCTGGACAAGTGTTCCACGCCGGAACGATCAGGGTCTTGGACGAGCCAGGAAGGATGTGCAGTACTCCGGAAGTTAAGGCCGTCAGGGCTTAGTGTCAGGTTAGGGCGTAAAGGAGCCGCCTGAGCCGTGAGGGCTGTAGCCGAACGGAGCTTTGAAAGTTGTACCCGTGCAGAGCGGAGAAAGCTGTAGCCGTACGGAGCTTGTAAGCCGTACGAAGGTTGTAAGCCGTACAAAGGTTGTAAGTTGAAGCCGTACGGAGGTTTGTAAGCCGTACAAAGGTTTGTAAGCCGTACAAAGGTGTGGAAAATGAGTGTAATAAAATGCCTACTTTTATAAAATAAATAAGTAAATAATAAATAAATATTAAATACATATTATTACGTAAATAAATGAGTCAAGAGAAAACTACGGTGGCGACCTCTAGAGTTCGTCCGTCATTCTGCTCAGAGATCCCTTATTGAAGTAAGCGCCATCTAGCTTACACTGAGCTAACTAAGATGTCAGCGATCGCCTATGTGCATCGTGACAGTACGCCCGTCCCTCCAAAAGAAATTTGAGCCTCATAGCAAATTTCGATAAAAAAAAATACACTATGACATAACGCTTACATACGTCGTCTCTCATACTATGATCATACTTCTACTCACATGTCGGGTCAAACAACAACAGAGGCTTGTTGACCCTTATGTCAAAGGAATAAAATGTGTTAATGGAAGGTGGACGTTGTATGCATTCATAAAAATGTAATTATAGACATTAATTAAATCTGTGATTGAAATTACCATCCGTTCCAATCATTAGAGTTTTGAATTACAGAGGCTAAGGGCATATTTTACGTGTTACCAACCGCACGGGTTCCGTAATTCAAATTTTAAAATACTTTTTAACGAGTTGCAAGTTCTCGGGTAAAGGCTTAAGGACAGATCAATTAATATTATAATAATGAGTGGCGGACCGCGACAAATGATTATACTAGTTTAGCGTGTACCAAGTAATATGTACGCGCTATAAGATTTAAAGAAATAATAGTGCAAAAGGGTGCAGCTATTATACGTCCGCGCGGAGGCGGCGCGCTGAAATGACTCGATTCTATAAATAGAACCGTGCGTCTAAGTGATAAGGGAGTGTGATAAGAGAAAAATTAATTAAGGACGCGTGCGCATTCGACGGTGCTAAACGGAGACTGATGTGACGGCGCGCGACAGCTGATCGCCCGTCCAGATGCATTATGTAATTAGTACATTGAAAAGGAAGCAAGTGTGAAGCATATAAACAATTAATTAATCTGTGATTGGAATTACCATCCGTCCCAATCATTAGAGCTTTGAATTACAGAGGTTAAGGGCATATTTAACGTGTTACCAACCGCACGATTCCGTAATCCAAAATATTAAAATACTTTTTAACGAGTTGCAAGTTCTCGGGTAAGGGCTTAGGACAGATTAATTAATGCTATTGCGATTATAGATTGACCGCTAGAGGGCCTAACGAAGTATAGACATATTTTAAAGTGTTAAGCACGCGAGTTATCAAATTAAAAGAAGTTAATAATAAAAAGAGATGTACTATGATTCGTCTGCGCGCAGAGGCGCAGCGCTAATGAGTTATAATACTAAGTATAAATAAATAGAATTGGGCGTCTAGGTACGTAATAAGAAAGTGAGATAAGAGGTTTTAAAAATAACATGCTTGCGCGCATGAGCCGGAGTTAAACATGACTGAGTGGAAAGCGATGCGTGTGGCTGCTGTTCTAGGTGCATTTAAATGTAGGTAAACAACCTTGCTAGGCAAGTAATTAGGTTGTTTATCATTTATTTAGCTTGCGCGGTTACTACCTGCGCTTGAGGGAGCGGTAAGTAATTCCATGGCAGAGCATAGTTACGAAATACCGCAGTTAAATATAAGAGTACCCTAATCTATTTTATAAAAAGCGTTAACCTGTCTGTTCGCGATCGAAGTATAATGATCTCTAAGCAGGGAACAGACGGTCGAAAATAGAGAGCACACGCATAATATATAAGAAATAAGAGATAACTGGTTTTATTAACTCTGCGACCAGTTGATTTTTAGCAAGCACTCGAGTAGTATGATATGAATGTTGTGAGTTGTGATGGTGGTTTGTGTAGTTGTATGCCAGATGTGGTATTTCTTCGACACACAGTACCTAAATTTAACTCTCCGTATGTTACAGTGCTAAGAAAATTAAATAGTAGGACACAAGAAATAATAAGTGTTGTGTATCTCCCAGTAATGATCGAATGTAAAATTTAATTAAGAGACCGCGTTGAAGTTAAATTAATAGTAAAATTTGGGAACAAAAATAAATGTCAGTGTGTTTACCGAGATAATGATAAACTGATTTTGATGAAAGATCTAAATAGTGGTTCAGATATTTTAAAAAATATAGAAATATCGTTGCTTTTCTATAAAATTGTAGGTATTTCAAATACGTTATTTAAAAATGATTTGAATCGTTAGAATTTCAAATTCAGTGGTTGGCAGTCACTAAATTTAAAATAACTGTTTCACTTGAAGCAGCGGTGAACAATATTAGTGAAAGTATAATTGGCGTCAGTTACGGTTTAAATTTAACTTGATGAAAATTAGTAGGTAGAATTTGAATTGAACCGTTAACGTATTTGAACCTAGTTAATGCAACAATATTTAGTTAACTTTAGGGTATAGATTGAAATTGTCGTTGAGATTTGAATTTTAAAACGCCGTCCGTTTCAACTGTGGCAAGTGACAGTTGAAATTCAAATAGGCCGTTGACGAGAAAGTGGTCAAAGGTCGGCAGAGTATTTGAATTTAAAGATAACGGTAAAGCGGTTTAAAAATTAGAGTTATTAAAAGAGAAAAAAAAACTATTAAATGAACCACTTAAGGGATCTCGGTAACTGAAACACTGGTTATGCCTATTATTCGCCTCTTACGAATTCCTAGACGGGGAATGGTGTTATTCTAAGCCCCGACCACCATACAGGGGAGAAAAACAGGGTACTTACTGCGAGGTACACAAAACACACAAGATACACAAAAAATTTTGCACAATCACTGCAATTCTAGGCAAGAAAAACGTAACAATCAGAACCTCTCAAAAAAAAACCCACGGGCGCCACTGTCAAGGGCGGACCTCTTGAGGGGAGGTTTGACCTTAAAGGAGGCCTAGTAAGTTATTCTTTGAGTAAAACAATAAGACGTTTTAACAATTTTTTAATTAAAAATTGAACACAAAAAATAACAGGCCTAGTTTGACAAAATTAAAAGTAAAAGTATTATGAGAATCTCAGGTAGTAAGTTCAAGCGATTTTATTGAGAGGTGGTTCTGATTATTCGGTCTCCCTGGCCTACACTTCCCTGGAGTCGGAGAGAAGAACCCGGAGCGAAGAGGCTGGCCACAGCAGGGGGGCCTGGTCCAGCTGAGTGGTCGTCGGTGCCGAGGTCAAAAGGGGCCTTAGGGCGGCAGGACGAGCAGCCTGGACAAGTGTTCCACGCCGGAACGATCAGGGTCTTGGACGAGCCAGGAAGGATGTGCAGTACTCCGGAAGTTAAGGCCGTCAGGGCTTAGTGTCAGGTTAGGGCGTAAAGGAGCCGCCTGAGCCGTGAGAGCTGTAGCCGAACGGAGCTTTGAAAGTTGTACCCGTGCAGAGCGGAGAAAGCTGTAGCCGTACGGAGCTTGTAAGCCGTACGAAGGTTGTAAGCCGTACAAAGGTTGTAAGTTGAAGCCGTACGGAGGTTTGTAAGCCGTACAAAGGTTTGTAAGCCGTACAAAGGTGTGGAAAATGAGTGTAATAAAATGCCTACTTTTATAAAGTAAATAAGTAAATAATAAATAAAATATTAAATACATATTATTACGTAAATAAATGAGTCAAGAGAAAACTACGGTGGCGACCTCTAGAGTTCGTCCGTCATTCTGCTCAGAGATCCCTTATTGAAGTAAGCGCCATCTAGCTTACACTGAGCTAACTAAGATGTCAGCGATCGCCTATGTGCATCGTGACAGCATGTATTTATTATGCTACTAGCCTTAACCCGCGGCTTCGCCCGCATTGGAAATAGCTTATTGGCTTATTACCGTCTTAACTGAACTGTTGTATATTATGCCCATGGATACAATTTTTACAAGCTTGTATTTAACTTGCCCTGTTCGTTTGTTTATTTATTTGGGTCAAATCTTTGACCCACTTCCAGTAGTCCGATTGACTTGAAATTTGGTAAACTTATGTAAATCTGGTGACAATACAATAATTTAATAGTGACATCCTGGTAGTCCGGCCAGGATCGTCTCCACAGGACGGAACTCTTCAACAGTTAATGGCATCGACTTGAAAGGCTATACCCGTGTAAGGGAACAAAATATGCCCCTGACGTTATTAGCCAATGAATATATCCTATGTATTGGTAATAAAATGCTAGTTATTAATCTGCCAAGTTTTATCTATGTATGGATTGCATGCTGTATAATATTATATTCAAAATAATTTTTAGTTCAAGCTTGTTCTTCTGCATTTTGTTTGCTCATGTTTAATTCAGTAGTTGCGGACATCTGAGGGTTGGACACAGGGCATTCCTAGTTCGGGCACCAGTCTCCCCCACCCCCACCCAAGACTGTCAAGTACACCTAAATTGTATTCTAGTATCATAGTTTATTTCAATGTACTTGGTGGTCGAGAAAACAAATAAACTTCTTATTCTTATTCCTTATTCTATATAAAGTATCTTATGTCCCAATGCAGATCTTTGTTATCTGTAGGTACGTCAAGTTTCATGTAAATCCGCTAAGCTGTTTGCGTGATTTAGTAACAAACATCCAAACCTCCAAACATCTTCACAAATATTTACATTTATAATATTAGTAGGATCTTATCTTCTTATGTATGAAAAAATTAAACCCTATTTCCCTTAGCCACGCCGCCCACGCTATAACTTGAGAACGACTTTACCGATTTCATCAATATTTTTTTAATGTTTTCTAAGAATATGCTTTCTAGAAATAAATAAAAGGAAAACTTACAGCAAATTGTCGCACTCTTGAGACATTTCTCATTCTTTCTTTCCCCGATCCTCCGTCAGAGACATTTGGCGCCTTACGAACTGTTCTAATTGAAACGATTGCTTGTTAATCTGTACATCATCATAATCGTCATATCAGCCGTAGGACGTCCACTGTTGGACATAGGTCTCCCCCATAGACCTCCAGTTGCTTCGGTTGGCAGCGGCTTGCATCCACCGTGAACCCGCGGCTTTAACCAAGTCATCCGTCAATCTCGTTGGTGGATGTTCTACGCTGCGCTTGCCAAACAAAAATCCGCAATTTGTACTGTTACTGTTTAAAAAAAAAAACAGATTTATTTTTTGTTCAGAAAACGAAACGCCTATTATTTTTCACAGCGCAATGCTTCGTTTACGCAACTTATAAAGTATCATAGGTTCAAGGAATTAAACTGACGGCACAGTATGATACTTAATAAAAAATTGAAATTAATTTTGTAAATCATGGCTTCCAATATTTAAAGGCGATAGATAAAAAATTTCATTGTTATGTAAATTACTACGTTTTCTAAAAAAAGAGGTTGCTTAATAGACTTCATGATCACAAAAGCCTATGTGTCAATTTTGCTGGTAAACGATAATGAACGTAGAGCAGCCTGAATAAGGTTCTATATCGACTCCAGTGACGAAGACTGGTTTCGCGTAAAGGGAATCAGAGCGGTTAATTGGCGTGATGTCTAAGGAAGTATACGCTATTGTTATTTTTCGTGTTGTGCAAGTGATGGCTGAATTAGTATGTACAGATACCTCGACTGTACGAGGGCATAAATATGTATATAGCCATAGCGTCGTATACATCGACCTTATGGCTAGTGGCTTAGATGTGTATCGATATTTTTTCCTTCCGGTGCATTAGAACCTAAGCTCAAATTACTCTATTTCACAGTACAACCTAATGTCAAAAACACATATTACCATATAAATATAAATTCAAAATAATCAAATGTTGAAATACTACAGTCCCAAAAAACTCTAAAACCTTAAAACCAAAACGAACTTATCTTGATTATGTACTAATACCGAGATCACGATGCCTTGGCAACGTATACATATTTATGCCCCTAACTAACAACTAGACTATACCCGCAGCTTCGCATCCAGCAGTTGAATTGATATTCCTGTATTTTACTAAATTGACATGGAAATTAAAAAAAAAAATACATAAATGTTGCATATTTAGATATAGGGGTTTACGCTAGTTGACTCGTTTTGTACGAAGCGTGTTGAAAAATAGTATGAGCAGCGCTAACTGCACGCGTGTGGATTTTAAATGCACAGCAAAATACAATACAATACAATACAAATATTATTTATTGCACACCACAAATCAGTACAACAAAATTTATATATTACACAAAAATTCAGGGTAGACAATAGCAAGGTAGGCACCCGCATAATAAAATAAATAAATAAATTCCAAACATTCAGCGATTTAGCATGTTTAGCCATTTAAGCGCGACGGAGTAACAAACACACACACACACACACACACACACCCACACCACACACACACACACCACACACACACACACACACACACACACACACACATACCTTCTCACATATCATTATTATGAAAAAATTTAGTACATTATAGTTATATGGTGCTAAAGGTTTTTGTTTCATAATTACAGCCTTATTCATAACACAATCCTAATTGAGGTTTGATCGGTCTGTCTTAGCAGACACTGATTAAGCTTGTTAGACCCACGGTTGTCAAGAAACCGATTCATAAACGCTTGCTAGCAGATCACTGCTAGTTGTTGAGCTGCTGATAGACGGATTAGACGCGTTATGTTGGCCACCTTGACAAATCAAAGACAAAAAAATGCAACACAATAAAAAAAAAAAAAAATTGACAGCAGTGACAGAAATTACACAGGAAAAAAAATAAAAGAGAGATGTTTGTTTCCCGCCATTTCCGATCCGCATGTTTTATGTTGTGCAAAAAGCCATAATTATGTTTAATCATCCTTATTTTTTTTCATATTTATTGTTATTTATTGTTGCTAATTTAGAGGATTTTTAAATACAAATTCCTGAAAATAAATTTTCCTGTTTTCTTTTTTTAATCTGCGTAGCTCTGCCTGCCTATAAATATCTAGTACCTATGGTTTTTTGCTCTAGTCAAAGTCAGCTGTCAAACTTGTGGCGGCCATTTTGTGACTTAGCAAGAGAGATAAAGGAGGGTCTACGGTCCTCTAACTTTAGCAGGCCTTGATGACTGATTAGCGCTTAACAACGTTTATGAATCATGTTTTTTAGCATCGGCCTTCAAGGAGCCTTCAAGGAGGCTCTAACTTTTTTATGAATAAGGCTGTTTAGACTGTATAAAGTCATGCAAATATTATTTTTGATACATGCATCACATGCTAACAATATGACTCCCTAGTAGGTACTTGGTATCAAATGATTCTAGTTGACATCATTCATACATTTACTAACCCAAAGACTTATATAATCAAGAATATAATATTAAGAATAACTCTTTATTGCACACCATCACAGTAAGCAGTACAGAAAACACAAGTATATACATAGAGATTACTTTGAGAATACTTTGGTGTCAATAAGTGGCGACACAGCTCCAGTAGCAAACTGTTATCAAGGCCCTAAAAAACTCTATTTTGTGATCTACAAGCACTAGTTTGATTCGTTCTGATATTTTCCGCAGTCACGTTTGATTGAAGCTCCTCAAAAGCACCCGTAGGGGATCACTTACAAACTCTTTGATCACCTGCAGCTACTCTCTAGGGCTGGAGTGGAGGTTCGAAGCAAAAACAGGTTTATGAATACTGACGTGACGAAAGTATAACGTAACAGTTTTCCATAGTATTTTTTCGCAATAATATAATAATATATATTTATTATTATATAAAGCATGTTTTTGCTGACTCTAGGTTTTTTTTTCTTGACTGTTTTAGCCTGTGGTATTTGCATTGTATGTAATACAAACTATTAGCCGTACTAAATTTCAAGTCGATACCATTACATAATCGTTGAAAACATCCGCCATGTGGAGACGATCCTGGCCGGACCACCAGAATTTCACAAGTTCACAGCCAGTTTATTGTATTGTCCCTGGATTTATATAAGCATGCTAGATATACTCAATCGGATACTAGGAAATGATCGAAAAATGCCGTTGCTTTGCTAATTTTGAGACCACGACTTGCTACGACTTGCAAAGTTAAAAACCGCCCGTGCCGAAAATACCAAATGCCCAGAATTTATAGCTTACCTAATGCCTTGATCGCACGTATCGAGTAAACGGGCGAGACATCAGGGCTACTACGAAACTCGAAGTTCGTGTCGTGCGGACTCTCTCGCTCTCGTATTAAATATAATAGTATAAGTGTCAGAGGAACCGCACGACACGAACTTCGAGTTCCGAGTTTCGTAGTAGCCCTGTGCCCTTAGTGTAAGTTTTTGGTTACAAAATACGCCTCGATCGCGTTCGCGTTAAAGTCTCACTTTGTATGCAAACACGAACAGCGCCTCTAGCGGAACGTTTGCGATGTTCGTGTTTCCATACAAATTGAGACTTTAACGCTAACGCGATCGAGACGTATTTTGTAACCGAAAACTTACACTAAGGGTACTGCAGTGCTCTCGGCCGAGTACTCGGTGCGTATAAACATAGCGAGCGAGCGAGCGCTGAGCTGAACAGTTACCTACTCGCTTACGTGATGTGTCTCGGCCCAGAAACATTTTACTGTCTCGCCCGTTGGCTCGGTACGTGTGTTCAAGGCATAAGCGATTCTCGTTGCACCACATTACAAAATAGAAGATTACTCAAGGAAATAATTTTTTGGTGGAATGTCTTATTTTGGACATCTGGTATAGGGGGAATATAATAAATTAAATAGGTAATATATATATATATTGTAAAATATTGTGTATATTTTGAAAATGTGGTTTTATAGGAATTTTGTATTTTCGGCACGAGCGTTACAGAAATACTAAATAAAATATTGAATCAGGCGTTACTTTGCTGAGGTCCGTATCAATTAACCAAAAACATTTACTTTGCTCTCATGCAACCTTAAGCCAAGTTTAGACTTGCAAGGAAAATCGTGCAAGTTGCATTATATTAGAGCCCGTAAAGCCAACGAGTTTGTAGTGGTGTAGTGGTCAACCGAGCGCCGCAATGTAATGCAACTTGCACGGTTTTGCAGTGTGGGTTTGTGTGATTTATGTGTATTGTTATATTGTGGAGGAGCAGGAGTTTGAACACACATTTGTTGCATAAACATCAGTTATCATAAAACCGTGGGTAAGCAAAGTAATTGTTTGTAGTTCACTAAACAGTCTAGCATTGCAAAGTAAATATATGTAAGCTTGTAAAAACACATCTTATTTTAACCGACGTTGTTTACAGATCGGCGCTGACTGCGATCTCTGCTTTTCTGGACGCGTTCCAGAAGATTGCAGACGCTGCTACGAATGCACGAGGTAAGTTTAGACTTTATTTTACAAGTAAGTTCATACATTTTCACAGCTATGTTACTGAATTGAAAAATTTGTCACCTATTACTGGATCACCGATAAAAAATCATTGTCTGCATTTAGTCTACTTATTTAAGTTACAATTACTGATTTTATTAATATTAGGTTATATTTAACAACTAAATTAGTGCGTGTACAGTAGAAAAAACTGCAACTTATTCATTTAATATGGCTACAAAGTAGAATCAATTAGGTAGATGGAAAAATGGAGTTGGGTCTCGTTAACTTAAACGCCCATCGTCTTATTTTTACGGCAATCTTAAACGTAACTTTCAGTCGCAACACTGCACACACCCTTAGATCATCTCCCTCTTAATCCAATCTAAATACTTATAAACATGAGTATAAACTCCCGGAAAGTCCTTCGTACCACATCTAAGATGCCCGTAACTAACCACTCCAACCAATTCGAACGTCTCTCCGTTTTCAATCATCAAAGGTCCACCAGAATCACCTTTACAAGAGTCTTTTCCAGCCTCCCCACCCGCGCATATTTGATTCTCATTAAGACGGTTCTTGATTGGGATTTGGCAGATATTAAGAGGGACGTAAGGCAAATCGACATGTTGTTTCACGTCGGAGAATAAGGTGCCGTTGGAGCCCCATCCGGCCGCGAAGAAGCGGAGGAACTCCGGTGGTTTGACGGTAACGTCTCTCGAGGGCAGGCAGATGGGGCGAATGAAGTCTGTAAGCAAAAAGAAATATTTGATAATGGGCATTAAATTCTTTATCTGTAGTATTTTCGGCTCAGAAAAGGATTGATAGAACACCACGCATTGAAATAAGATTATCTAGTTATTCAAGTTTTTTTTAAATATGTTAAATGTCACATTAAATTATATTATACCGGATTACTCTACTTTCGTGAGTTTCCGGTGCAATATAATTCAATACTAGTGAGTCACACGGTAGTTTCATGTTAAAAATGTTAAATGTCAATCCGCTACATGGCTGCTAGAGTCTTCCGGGCGGCACAGGCACAGATTGCGCATATCGCTATGGTGACTCAAGGGAAATACCGTAAAGACGGTAATATGACGCATGGACAGCTCAATATAGAGTTGGATAAGAGGACTTTATGTTCTATTAAAATTGAAATAAATTTATCAGAAAGCTGTACTTTAATAACGCCTTCTGCAGGAGTAATCTGCTGCAGTTATAACTCTCATTGTATCCCTCTAGCGTATTGCAATGATCTCCTACGTGGCAATAAACTGCGATAGGTAATCATCATCATTATTATCATTATCATATCAGCCGTAAGACGTCCACTGTTGGACATAGGCTTCCCTTATAAAACTCTTATTGCTTCGGCTGGAAGCGATCTGCATCCACCGTGAACCCGCGGCTTTAACCAGTTCCTCTGTCCATCTTTTTGATGGACGTCCTACATTGCGCTTGCCGATCCACGTTCTCCATTTGAGAACCTTAGCCCCAATGGTCATCAACAGATGAGATGACGGAGAACACTCAGTGCTATATGACCTGCCCATTGCCACTTCAACGAGTTAATTCGCCCCGCAATGTCAGTGACGCATAAGTAATAGCTCTTCATTACTTTACTGACCAGTGTAAGGTGCATTCTTGCTCAGCTTGACGAGGCCGATATCGTTAGCGCTGCCGTTGGCACGACCCCTATACTCAGGATGTTGCAGGTGCCTTTCAATGCCGATCACGACCACTTCTAAAATCTCGAAGCCTCCGCCGTTCACTTCGACCATATCGGTTGGATACGAAGTAGTGTTGTACTCGCCGAGACGAACTCGCTTCCTGGAAAGACAGGCAAAAGTGAGACGTGATAAGTACCATTACATGGAGCTGCGTTGCTAACGAGTTACAATGTGCAAAAAAAAAACATTCAGGTATAAAGTTTAGATGCTGGTGTTGGCAACCCCAACAAAAATGTAAGAAACTATGTCAAGCTAATGGGTCCACCCTTACTCTTCTGTGTGCACCTGTGCGATGGCGCGGTGAATTTTATTTATTTAAATCCTCAGTACGCCTAAACGAGCCTCCTCACCCTGACATTGCCTGCTCAGTAGCCGGCTAACAGTTTTCACCATCATCATCATCATACCAGCCGTATGACATCCACTGTTGGACATAGGCCTCCTCCAAAGTTTTCCATTTGCTTCGGTTGAAAGCGGCCTGCATCCACCGTGAACTCAAGGCTTTAACCATGTCAGTGATGTCCCACACACTACCTGTTTCTTTACGCAGTACTTTTATTCTGTACTTACGGTTCCCCGTATCTAGTGGCTCCGACGCAGTGCGCTGCAGTAAGGACGTATCGCGAGCTGATTAGAGTTCCGCCGCAAGGGGTGAAGCGGCCTGTGTACTCCAGGAGTGCCAGCCACGGGTACTGCTCCACATTTGCTACGTCACCACCTGAAAATATTTACTATGGGTTAAATCGTAAGTTCACAAATAACATAGCTTTATCGATACTGAATTAGTTACTGTATAAGCTTGTTGCTGTTTTAAACACTTACCTAAAATTAAAAGTTAGATCCTTGCATATTCTGGATTATATCGTTTTCAAGGGTGAACGAGTTTGCTGGATTCCTGCCATATTTGATGAATGATGAGCGCGGAACAGCAGCGTAGGGTAGCCCTACCTACATCCAGTCGCGGTGTAAGGGTAGGGGGCGGTGGGGCGACCACCCAGGGCGCCGGTCTTAAAGGGGCGCCAGAAGCCTGTACCTTCTAGGGAATTCCCAAAAGTTGGGGGCGCCGTAGAAAGCGTTTGCAGTTGGCAGTTTGCGCCGCAGCAGCGCGCCACCAGCGCTAGTCTGCCTGCCCTGCTGCCTACTCAATGTATGCCACAGCCCTCAATCTCAATACCTAGAGTTATTAGAAAGTCCAGTACCAGAGATCCTGTCACCGCCGAGGGTCTCGACCCCGCAGCAGCCCGTCTCAGGCGCCGGCGCCTGCAGCGTCGACGGGCAGTTGGCGGACTCTGCGTACTCCCGCTCAGCGTCGGACACGTCGTCGCCTCTCGTCGAGGTGACGGGCGGCTTAGGATTGGGGAACTGGACGGGAGTTGGCTGCGAGATTGAATGCCAATCCGATTCTGGTGGGCAGCACACCTGGAAATTGAAGAAGCATTCCTTGAACCAGGCCCTATACTACGAAGTGCAAAATTCGAAATTCATCTCTTGCCGTCCCGCTGACGCTAATTTTATTTAATACGAGAGCGAGAGGGACGGTACGGTACGATACGATACGAACTTCCATTTTCGAATTTTGTATTAGCCCCCAAGGCGTCAGTTTGCGGAGATCCATATCAATGAACCATAAACAACGTTGCTAAGTCTATGCAATAAATGTGTGTTCATGCAGCACCTCCACCTCCATACTGGAAGAACGCACACAACCACTTTCGAACTCGTCCGGAGTTCATCCTCAAAGCAACACAACCCTTCACCATACTACCAGATGTTTTGATTCGCTAGTCTCCTGCTGAATCTAATGATTTACACGTGCAAAACCGCGGGTAAATACTATACTTTTTATAAAGATGAATTAAAAGCAAACCAAAATCTTAGATCTTTTGTGAATTTCTTTAATTAGTATCATAGTTCACCTTAGGTTTGAAGTTGTGGCTGAGGCCGCACGACGATTGTCTGAGGAATAACAAATCAGCGTCAGTCTTTCTGGGTTTCTTTTCGATATCTTTAAGCGGCTGGCACTTATCCAGTAGCGTGCACGTCCCGGCACCTCCTTGCAGAGTTCGGCATTGATTTTCTAAATTAACAAAACAGTAGATTATGTGCGACGTTCTCAAAAGTTTATATTCTGAAAGATGACTGAAGGAATAAGTTAAAAACAAAATTATTAACACTTCTTCTAGTAAAAATAACACTGTATTGTTACATTAGTTATTTGTTTGTCGCAACTTTGTGTGCGTCCTACGGGTTGTACTTTCTCAGGATAAATAACCTAACCATAAAAAAACATTTATAATACAAGTTTTTTTGCTGACTGTACTTTTTGTTGACTGTACTTGCATTTTCACCCAAATTACATTTGCATACCAAATTTCAAGTCGATGCTATTAACCGTTGAAGAGTTCCGTCCTTCGGAGACGATCCTGGCTGGACTAACCAGGATGTCACTACTAGATCATTGTATTGTCACGCGATTTATATAAGTATTCCAAATTTCAAGTCAATCTGACTACTGGAAGTTGGTCAAATTAAACTTGCAAGATTTGATTACAGACAGACAACGGGACAGGTGATTCTAAATAAAAGCTTGTAAAAATAAGATTGCATTAAATTGATTTGGTAGTTTCATAGATTATCTACAAGGTATAGTCGAAGAAACAGATTTCATGTACCAGGGTGGATCCTCAAGGAGATCATAGTGAAATTAATTATTAAAAGATTCCACCCTGGTACATGAATCGTTCGACTGTACTGTACCCCATTCCGTTATTATCATTCTGACGTTTTCTCTTGTTAACTTAAAAAAATTAAACGCTACAACTGCCAGTAATAACCTAATTATACTTACGTCCATTTACAATTCCGAAGCACATTAAGGCAAAGAAACACAAACACTGACACTTCATCTTTGGGTAATCCCGCGTACGAGGACAACGCAACGAAACACGTCTCGCCTCAAGTAACACCGGTCGTCGTATGTTAATTGACAAGCAGTAGTATTGACCGATACAGGTTTTTGTTTTTGTAGCCATTATGTTAAACTAGTATGTGCAGAAGAACAGAAGCGCTCGTTAATGTTTTTTAATTCGACTGGATGGCAAACGAACAAGTGGCTCTCCTGATGGTAAGTGTACCACCGCCCATAAACATCTGCAACACCAGGTGTGCTTTTTGCGGATGCGTTGCCAACCTAGAGGCCTAAGATGGGATACGCCAAGTGCCAGTAATTTCTCCGGCTGTCTTCGTCTGCACGCCGAAACACAACAGTGCAAGCACTGTTGCTTCACGGCAGGATTAGCAAACAAGATGGTGGTAGCAATCCGGGCGCACCTTGCACAAGGTCCAACCACCTGTGTCGTTTGTTTATGGCGTATCCTCTAAAGTACTAGCTTTTGTCCGCGGCTTCGCTCGCGTTAAATTTGGGGTATAGGTAGTGCCACCAGAGTTGAGGTCACGCACACAAGTTCATGTCATGTAATGACAGCGGGATTTTGACATTCACTCATTCATTTCATTCATGCACCTTTTATGCAATCAGTTATTTCTGTGACTGTGTGTGTATATAATCATTCACATCAACTCTCGTGGCACTATCTACAACATAGATTTACTTTCTACGATCCTTTTTTCCTGTTCTGATTGATTTTTCTCACGACTATATTGTAGGTAGGTATGTTTGCGTGCGCGCTTATCGACGGGTACCACGCTATCGCGCAAGCGCTGCGCCGCGGCGATGCAGCGCGTGCGCGCCAGCCCCAACCGCATCCTGAGCACGGTCGCTCACCGTTGGGACAGCCCAATGATAAAACATTGGCTGAGCCTACATGCACCAGTCGTTGAGAGACTTACGTCGTTTATATAGGACTTGTACTGTACTACTAACCCTTAGTCTATAAGAATGACTGTATCTACTAACAAAGCTATGGATTTAAATCTGCAATAAATAAATATTATTATTTAAATATGTATAGGTAGAGACCAGACGTCGTTGTTTTCTATTAGACAGATGGTGTAAATTTTCAAATTCAAAAATCAACCTTGTCATTAATTCATTCAAACTTTGAACCCCCGTTTCACCGCTTCTGGAGTGGAATTTTAGAAAACGTTAAAATACGTGTTTCTTTATCTCTAATTTGTTAGCCTAAAAACAAAGTTTTACGCTTGTAACTTCAAAAATTCAAACTATCATATTAGTAATCATGGGTATTTTTTAACACCGTGCATATTTTCGAAAAAAAAAACCACTTATTTGACCTTGGGGGAGGCCTATGTCCAGCAGTGGACATCTTTCGGCTGACATGATGATGAATTGACCATTATGCCAGCTATAGTGAATTTATGTATCCGTCCTTTTTTTGGAACTATCGCCTCAAGCAGAGTATCGTGGGTTCAAGCCCCGGCTCGCACCTCGTGAGTTTTTCTAAATTCATGTGCAAAATTACATTTGAAATTTACCACGAGCATTACGTTACGGCGGAGAAAAACATCGTGAGGAAACCTGCACAAACCTGCAAAGCAATTCAATGGTTTGTGTGAAGTACTAATCCGCACTTGGCCCGCGTGGGAACTACGGCCTGGAGCCCTCTCATTCTGAGAGGAGGCCTGTGCCTATCATTGGGACCTATATAGGCTGAGATGAGGATGGATGAATGATTACTTTATTATTCTAGTTTTCAGTCTTTCAATTATACAGGGTTCAAGTCTCGGTATGAAGTGAACTGACCCTTATTTCTGCAAAGTGGTTTAAAAAACTAATAGAATATTTATAATAATAATAATAAAAAAATAATAATATTTATATAATTTTTTTTTTATTTATTTGTTTATGTGACATTGGAAATATCTCTAAGTTTATTTTTAGCTTATTTGGAATAATAGCTGACCTATTTTCGATTTGTGGTTTCTTCCAAGTTTTAGTAGTAGGAATAATTACGTGAGGAAATCCAATTTATGTGTATTTTTTCCTCTCGCGGGGCATTGCTGGTTCTGTTTTCCGTTGAAATGAATGTACATTATTGTATGTTGTTTTTGGTGTACTTATGGGTATTCTGTGGTGGTTTGATCATGGGTTGAAACCCGAGCTCACACCTCTTGAGTTTTTAGGGTTCCGTACCCAAAATGTAAAAACGGAAACCCTATTACTAAGACTTCGCTGTCCGTCCGTCCGTCTGTCGCCAGGCTGTATCTTATGAACACTCATAGCTGTGCATGAATCTTAGACAGACAGTTGAAATTTTCACAGATTATGTATAACTGTGGCCGCTATAACAACAGTCTTTTTGCAGTCGGGTAATAAATATTTAATCCGATACAACAAACGTGTTTTTTTTGCTAATGTCTAATTTTGTATAGATAATGGTACGGAACCCTTCGTGCGCGAGTCCGACTCGCACTTGGCCGGTTTTTTGAATTCATCTGCGAAATTACATTTGAAAACGAAAACTTTTTCACGAACGACTTAATCACGAAAAAACTTTATCACGAATGAACTTTATCACGAAAAGACCATATCACGAAAACTATTTCACGAAAACTTTTTCACGAACGACTTTATCACGAAAACTAAATCACGAATAGACTATATCACGAATAGACTTTATCACGAAAAAACTTTATCACGAAAACTATATCACGAATAGACTTTATCACGAATAGACTTTATCACGAAAAATGTTTGAAACTTCTTCACGCTGAAACGGCTCGAGGGATTTAGATGAAATTTGGCAAAAAGTTAGTTTATAATCTGGATTAAAACATAGGATACTTTTTATTCCGATATTCCCACGGGATAGGGATAAAATTTCGAAATAACAACCGCTGGGCTTAGAGCCATGAAATTTGGTATGTAGGTAGCTGGACCTCTGGAATAACACATAGGTTATTTTTCACTCCGATGTTCCCACGGGATAGGGATAATATCTTGAAATAATAACCGCTGGGCTCAGAGTCAAGAAATTTGGTATGAAGGTAGCTGGATGTCTAGAATAACACATACGCTAGTATTTATCCGGACAATCCCACGGGATAGATTTGTAACTAATGGACCCCGTACATCTCTGTATTATTATTATTATTTTGTAATTTTTACTTTAATTGAATACTGTAGTTTTTAAGTATTTTGCGGTTTTCACAAGTTTCTTGCGGCGCCTTCTTCTTGGCAATGATGGTCTTTCTGAAAGCGCTGCTTGATTTGTACGAGCGAGCGAAGCGAGCGAGCAAGACGGTTCGGAGCAGAAGCGACTCGGATAGGTTAGGTTCAGAAGGCTAAGGCGGGAGCGAAGCGGAGCGTAGCTCCCGCCTTAGCCTTCGATGTTAGGTTTTTTTTTATAGCAGCCCGGATAATAAAGGAAATAGATACATTAGTAACAGAAAAAAGCAATTTTAATCAATAATCGCAATTTAAGTTGTCAATAACACTATTTAGTATGGATTATGTATTTAGATATTATATGTAAGTATTACATAAAGAAAACGGATGAACTAAAACAATTACCTACTTTTGCTCACCTGCAACCTTTATGATAGCTACGTTTCTCCAACTTCACACTGTAAGAACACACACAAAATCCATCTAACTCAAGCAGAGCTCATCTTCAAATTCAAATTAATTTATTTGCGAAACAGCAATTCATAGCTAAATATAGAACAAAAATTGGTCAAGTGCGAGTCGATTTTTCTAGTGTTAAAAACAATAGGCAAACATAGTGATGACAGTGCGGATTTGACGAGCGCTTTATTGAAGTTGGCTTCATTGAGGTTTGTGGTTCATAAATTTGGCACAAAAACGAATAAATTAGACAGTCGCTAATTGTACTATCGAAACTTTTATAAAACATCATTAAAAACGCAAACCTAAAAGTAGGTAAATATTCAAACGATATAGCTAGCCGCTGCTAGGCGACTCGGCCGCCGACAGACAGACAGACAGACAGCGGAGTCTCAGTAATTGGGTCCCCGTTGGCACCCCTTTAGGTACGGAACCCTAAAAAAGAAGAAGGCAATAGGAAAACTGCAATGATGTCTCAAAAACCGTTGTTTTCACTTAAAAAAAAATAGAAAAATGCGTGTTTTCGCAGGCGGATGGAAAGATCAGCAAAGTAGGTAGGCTTTACAAGTTAACGAGTAAGTCTTCGAATACGTTTTTTCTACTCGTGTAGGTACTTTAATCCGCACATTATAATTTCACAAACAAAATAACGAAGGCGCTTTTTAGGGCTGATTTAAAAGTCTATTGTCTCTGGTACTGGCTACTAATTATGCGCTAATTAACTGAATTTTTAAACTAATTTCAAACTAATTTTAACTCACCTACCTATACAATACAATTACTCTTTATTGTACAACAGAAATAGTAAGCTATACAGAAAACAGGTACAATGAGAGAAAAAAGTAATAGGCAGTCTTATCGCTTAAGAGCGGTCTCTTCATGGCAACCTTATTTCAGAATATTAAAACGCAACAAAAATACACCTACACATACATATATCGTACAATATAATACACCTCTAAAATGAATATAGGCGTGAGATAAACAGCCACATATAAATCCATACTAATATTATAAATGTGAAAGTGTGTGTGTTTGTATGTTTGATGATTGAAGATTTTATCCCTATCCCGTGGGAATATCGGGATAAAAGTAACTTATTCCAGAGGTCCAGCTACCTACATACTAAATTTCAGGGCTCTATGCCCAGCGGTTGTTATTTTGGGATTTTATCCCTGGGTATCCCGTGGGAAAATCGGGTCAAAAAGTTATCTGTGTTATTCCAGACGTCCAACTATCTACATACCAAATTTCATGTATCTAAGCCTAGCGGTTGTTATTTCAAAATTTTATCCCTATCCCGTGGGAATATCGGAGTGAAAAATAACCTATGTGTTATTCCAGAGGTCCAGCTACCTACATATCAAATTTCATGGCTCGAAGCCCAGTGGTTGTTTTTTCGAGATTTTATCCCTGGGTATCCCGTGGGAATATCGGGTCAAAAGTTATCTACGTGTTATTCCAGACGTCCAACTATCTACATACCAAATTTCATGTATCTAAGCTTAGCGGTTGTTATTTCGAAATTTTATCCCTTTCCCGTAGGAATATCGGAGTAAAAAATAACCTATGTGTTATTCTAAAGGTCCAGCTACCTACATACCAAATTTCATGGCTCTAAGCCCAGTGGTTGTTATTTTGAGATTTTATCCCTGGGTATCCCGTGGGATATCGGGTCAAAAAGTTATCTACGTGTTATTCCAGATGTCCAACTATCTACATACCAAATTTCATGTATCTAAGCCTAGCGGTTGTTATTTCAAAATTTTATCCCTATCCCGTGGGAATGTCGGGATAAAAAGTATCCTATGTTTTATCCAGATTATAACTAACTTTTTGCCAAATTTCATCCAAATCCCTCCAGCCGTTTCAGCGTGAAGAAGTTTCAAACATTTTTCGTGATAAAGTCTATTCGTGGTAAAGTCTTTTCGTGATATAGTCTGTTCGTGATTAAGTTTTCGTGGTAAAGTTTTTTCGTGATATAGTCTGTTCGTGGTAAAGTCTTTTCGTGATATAGTCTGTTCGTGATTAAGTTTTCGTGATAAAGTCTTTAGTGGTAAAGTTTTCGTGAAAAAGTCTTTAGTGGTAAAGTCTATTCGTGATAAAGTTTTTCGTGATAAAGTTTTCGTGATAAAGTCGTTCGTGAAAAAGTTTTTCGTGAAATAATACTAGCGGCGTGGGACGGGGTGTACTGCCTTTTCGGCGAAATATGTTTCGCCAAATTTCACTTAGCAACCAACCTTTCGCCGAAGTTTCATTTGGCAAACCAATCCTTGGCAATAACTTTGCTTCGCATTTTTCTTATTTCGCAACATTTTTATATTGCAAAATTTTACTTCATCACACTTTTATGTGGCAAATAATTATGTAGCAAATGATTGGCTAAGGCAAATAACAAATAGTCAAATAACATTTGGCCAATTTTTATACATAAGGTAGGTATATCAGTCATGATATATAATAAAATTAATAAATGTTAAATAATGTGGCGGTGAGCGAGCGAGCAAGACGAGACTAGGCAGAAGCGACTTGGATAGGTTAGGTTCCAACCTTGTAGTGTGGGGTATTGTTGGATAGGATAGGTCTTTTAAAATCATTAGGCGGTTGCTAAAACGATTTTTCGATTCAGTGATTTGTTTGCAAAATATTCAACTTTAAAGTGAAAATTTTCATTAAAATCGAGCGTCCCCCCCCCCCTCTAAAATCTAAACCGGTGGGTGGAAAAATTTGAAAAAATTCAGAATGGTAGTAAGTATATCAAACTTTCAAGGAAAACTATAACGGCTAAGTTTGCTTGAGAATTATTAGTAGTTTAAGAGTAAATAGCAGCCTAAGGTATAAAATATACCTAAACTTGGAAGATTCCGTATAAAATACGAAATCCTTAGAAAAATATTACTTATTTTTTCGTAATGGCTACGGAACCCTATTTTGGGCGTGTCCGACATGCTCTTGGCCGGTTTTTTTTTTTAAATTGATTTTACATGAAATTACGGATGGGTGGATCGGTACAGGTGGGTATCGTATCGAACGTTTATTAGTTTTGCACTTTAAAAATAATCATATTAATTTATTACTGCCTGCAAAATATGTCTTTTTATTATTGCTATTAGGACACAACATGACTGCGACGTGGAAATCGGTTTAGGTCCTTACAAAATAAGTAGTGTAGCGTTATGCTATACATCTGATGCGTGAACAGTTTATATATTTCAACTATATACCTACTTAGTAAATTATAGGTTTGTAAACCAGCTATGTCACATGAGAAACAAAGGAGGTAATCAATTATCACTACCTATAACAATTACGACAGTAATTAGAAAATACATTACTACGTCTTTGTTACTATACCTGTATATTTGTCGCCATTCACTGTCTCTTTCTACGCTCGTTTTATATCGTGTGACAAAAAGAAATGGTAAAATAAAAACCATTGTGATTACGAGTGTAGTTAGACATTAAGGCCTCAGGTCATGTAATTAAAATAACAAATGCTTAATAGATTTTTAACGTGACACTTGCTATATATCTTTTTACCCGACTGCGAAGAAGGAGGGTTATGTGTTTGACCCGTATGTATGTATGTCTATTCCTATGTCCTCTCGTAACTAGTCAACGGCTGAACCGATTTTGATAAATGATACGACATTGGGTTCGTGAAATTCTTAAAAAATCAAAATGGCGGATTTGTGGCGCCAAATTGTTTCTACATTTTTTTTATTCAAACCTTATTGGTTTGGGTATCAAAATGAAGGGATTTGAAAAAAAGATTACAAAAATATACAAGTCATGTGTTTTTTATTTACCGTTTTCACAGAAATATCAAAAAAGTATGAAATAAAACAAGAAATTTAAAAAATAAAAAAACCCGACCGTTAAGTACTCAAAAGAAGAAAAAACCACGTGGACGTAGTGGTCTAAAAGTTCTAAAACTCTATTAAGTAGCTAACTTAAACTTCAACAGTTTGGACCCATTCAAATCGTGACCAACTCAAAATTCTTAGTACCTAATGTAAGTAAGTAATTTATTAATATATAATGGGTCCCAACTGTTAAGCCGACCAAAAAATGCTTTTCTCAAAAATGTCCGTAAAAGTTGACATTATTCTTTACATATTAGAAGGTGAAGTTTATGGTTAGCGAAAAATTAAAAAGTTAAAAAGATTGCAGGCGCGCTAGCTCGACAATAATGAATTAGCGCGCCTGCAATCAGTCACATTTTTTTTTTAAAGTTAAAAAGGCCATGGAAATGTTGGCACAAGTCGTATACAGCCAAGTCTAATGGCGGGTATCAGATATTTTGTTGGAACTCCGGACTTTTTCTATTGGGTCTGAAATAGCTTGTGGTGTTTTCGGTGGAAAAATACACCTGCAGTTTATTTTTAATGAAAAAAGGCGGAAAAGCATAAGAAAAATATAGGAATAAAATTAATTTTTATAATATATTTGAGAAAAAGTTTATTCTAATTTCAGAATTATTCACCATTTTTGAGAAAAGCTTTATATTAGTCTCGGCCGGAATAGCAATTACTGGCTTCGTATTAGTTAAACGGACTCGCAAGCTCGTCCGTTTAATACTCATACTCAGCCAGCAATTGCCTACTTCCAGGCCACGACAATAATCTACTATTACATCTTCGCAATAATAGCTAGAAAGACGTCTTCCCGTCGGTAAACGTCGTTTCGCGTTTTTCGCTCTTATTGCGTCGACATAAAGACCCTAATTATTATTAGAATTTCTAATTCAAGGCTGAATATTGCTATGAATCCATGGTAAATAGCCGAACACTTTAGTGTATATGCCGGGAACGTTCTCCGTGCCGCACCACACAAGACCAAAGCTGACTATGCCTGTCACCTCGAAATGGGACTTGGTGTCATTAATCTGGTGGTAGTGCATCAAAGGTCCTCCGGAGTCACCCTTGCAGGCGTCCTTGCCAGCCTCGCCACCTGCGCACATCTGGTGGTCCCAGAGCTCTAATGAAGGCGCCCAGGATTTGTAGGCTTGTTGACAGTCCTGTCAATACAAATAATTGAGTCAGTCAAGTTTTCAGTGTAGCCTGTTGCCATGGTAACGTATCGAGTCGAGAGTCTATATCTACTCTACTCGAGACCTATTATGCTTTATGTCAATCCAATTTTATAAAAAGTGTAAACAAAGACGCCATTTACCCGACCATAGACATGTGAAAACCTAGAACCTAGTGCAAAATCATTAATCTGTTCAGTAAATTGATTAATTTATTAATTTAATATATCAAAGTATTTTTGTCTATTTTATTACTTACAAAACTTGATTTAATTCCAAAGACTGTTTATTCAATTACAAAAGCAGTAAATATTTTTTTAATTTTTTGATGAAAGTAAATAAATAAAAGTCGCTTATTAAATCGAGCATTAATAAATTTTTAAAGTTGCGATTTTTCCACCATCTATCTCTACGCTTGTACCTATATTCTACTACAGATTAGGTATATATCCATGTTTCATTCAAGAAATAACGTTTTGACGAAGATTTTTCTAATGAAAGTTAAATATTGAAATCAAGTGAATTTTGGTGAAAAAACGTCTAGTTAAAAGACACGAATTACAGATGTTATTGTTATTGATGCGATCCACTGAAAACTGAATGTTTATACAGGAATTTTAATATAATCGCTTTGTTTACACTTTATATAAATTGGATTGACATAAGCAATAAAAATATGATTTTATGGGGTACAAATCCACTAAAAATTAGGAGTTGTGACAGTTTAAAGGCACTGTTACACATGTATTTAGTACTTATTCAGTATTCAGTCATTTATTGTTATTCAGTATTCAGAGAATTACACTAATACAAAATTCAAAGTATTCATTCTATTCTAATTTCTCATTATAAGTCACTAAACATCTTTACACTTCTCATAAATATTATTAATAATGTCAAAAGAGGTACAATTATAATTTACAAAATCTTTGGACTACCAGAAAATACAATAATGTATGTATGCAATTAAAAATTAAATTAAATACAATAAAGTACGGATGAATAAAGTATAGATGAGTTACATATAGACGAAGCAAGCATTTACCATGAATCAGTCAAATATTTTAGCGGAATATTCGTTAAGGGCATAAAATGGTCTTAACTTTAAATAAGATTTCAACTTATTAGAGAATTCTCTCAGGTTTACTGATTTTCTTATGTCAACATCAAGGTGATTATAAACCTTTATTGCTACATAACCTATGCTTTTTTATACTGTAAAAAGTACGACTCAGGTAGTACGTGATCCAGACTGCGCCGTGTCGGGTATCTTCGGGAGTCGTTTACTGATTTAAATGTGTCTAAGTTTTTAAACACATAAAGACAAAGTTGGTATATGTATAGGGAAATTACTGTGTAGATGTTGTTTTTTATGAATAAATGTCTATGGGTTTCAGGAAAGTACCCCTCGATCAACCTTATACACTTTTTCTGTATTAAGAGAATTTTATTAATCGATGTACTATTACCCCACACTTCGACTCCATAACGAATTATACTTTCAACGTTAGCATAATACGCGGTCTTCAAGGTATGCTCGTCAGCAACTTTTGCCATAGCCTTTAAAGAACAACATGCACTTGCTAGTTTCTTTGTGATACTGTCTATGTGATCATGGAATCTAAGGTAGGGATCCAGGTCAACTCCCAAAAAACGTATTGAGTTCATTCGACTGATAGGAATATCGAGTGCGTAGTCCGTAGAATTCACCGCACGTTTAAAAACCATATAAAAACTCTTAACGCAGTTTAGCCTAAGCCCATTGGCGTCAAACCATTCAGAAAGGTTTTACCAACTAACGGACGCCATTTCCGACAGTCTTTCACAACTATCAGCTTTAAAAATTAGGCTAGTATCGTCTGCATATAAATATGGGGTTGCGCAGGATATATTTTCGGGCAAATCATTGATAAAAACTATGCTCGTTAGTAGCAAGAAGCATGCTACTTTCGAGCATGCTTATTAGTGGCATGCTCGAGACGGAGGTGGAAGGGGGAAAGGTAATAAGCAGTGCGAAGGCGTTTGCTTCAGTCCATGACCATGCTCATTAGTGGCATGCTCATAAGCATGTTTAAAGCATGCTAGTAACGAGCATAAACGTGTAACAGTCCCTTAAGGCTATTCCTTCATGGCTCATCTCCTAAGCGTGCTAATAGAGGTATAAATTGCAAACATTTTTCTAAAAAAGTGTATCATTGATGTCTCCTAAGTCACGGGACAGAATAACAACACTAAAATGTTGATTCACCCAATTATCATTAAAAAAAAATTAGGTCAATGTTATTATACATTCCATTTTGCTGTACTTACTTGCATCGTCATCTAAACTACATTTCAAGTCGATGCCATAATCATGATCGTTTATAGACGAGCGAGCATTACTTAGCTTTGATGAGTTCCATTGGTCATCACGGTCTTCTTCATCAGGTCCAGGTTACCAAATGATACTTTCTGAATGTAAATGCTCATCTTAATGCAAAAAATGCCAAAATCGCCATAGGGTGTGCCTATAAAATTTGAGGTTTGCCCTCGATTTCCCTAGGATCCCATCATTAGATCTTGACTTGGTGACAATGGGACCATAAAAAAAGAATTTTGTAAATCGGTCCACAATTGACTGAGTAATCGGTGAACATACATAAAAAAAAATAGAAACATTGGAACATAGAACCTCATCCTTTTTTTAAGTCGGTTAAAAAGAGACCAATAGGTAAAGGTATTCAAATATCTTATCGCTAATCAACGAACTTGTTTACCGGATAAGTTTGTCAACATATCTGGCAAGTCTGGGAGATGGATAAGCCTGTCGGATTTGTCGTGAAAACCCGTGCGTGTACCAGTTGAAAGTTCAGGCTACTACAGGAGGTACCTACGACATGTATAGATAGACCATGATAACAATAAATGGGTGCAAGAAATCAATCAAAGTTTCTGTTACCTGAATAAGCTATACATAAGCATAAGCTAAACATCATTGAAAAAGAAGTTGCTTCAACTTAAAATTAAAATTAATATCGTAGGTTGCTAAAGAGTGACAGTGGGTGACAGTGTCCGCAGTTGGTTGATCGCAGCCTCCTGCTTGAAGATACTACAGAAATACAACAAACAATAGAAAATGCAATAGATTCAGTCCAGTACTTTTAAGATTTTAACTAGATTTTAGTGCCTGCGCCAACCACCAGCAAATGTTCCTGCGTTCTGACTTCTGGCCGGATGGTGTTGCGTTCCGTCGTTTTAGGGTAGCGACGAAGACAACGTCCAAAAATCCCTAATTACTTTATTTTAATTTTTAACGTCTTTTTTGTGTTTTTTTATTGTAATGTTGGACTTTTTTAGGGACAAATAAATTAGTAAACTTACGTCCATGGTCTTAAATGGCAGCTTTACGTGTTGTTTGACGTTACTATGAGAATTCTTGGTACTGACAGCGCCCCATCCCGCAGCATACAGGTGGGTCCCCTGAAAGCTCCCTGTGCCTACGGTGGGTAGACATATCGGCCGGACGAACTCTGAAAGATAACTAACGCTTGAAGGAGTCCTTGTACCTATTAATACTAAAACCTATTGAATAGAATTGAATTGAATAGAATAGAAGAGAACTGAATAGAATAGTCAATATTCATTTTTGAATAACTACTACAATAATAAAGCTAAAAAATAAGTTTTTGGTAAAAAATCATTTTAAAAATAAGGTTATTTTGCTGACTGCACTTTTTGTAGACTGTACTGTACTTGCATTGTCACCCAAACTACATTTGCATACCAAATTTCAAGTTGATGCCATTAACCGTTGAAGAGATCCGTCCCGCGGAGACGATCCTGGCCGGACTACCAGGATGTCACTACCAGATTATTGTATTGTCACGCAATTTACATAAGTATGCCGAATTTCTGGAGTTGGTCGAATTTAACTTGCAAGATTTGATTACAGACAAACAGACAGACAACGAGACAGGTGAAACTAAATAAAAGCCTGTGAAAAACATATAATTCATGTAACGGTGTAGTTGCTACAAAAGGACACCCCCTCAGCATGGTCATGCAAGGCACAGTTCAGTGGGTCCACACATTAAAACTAAATATAAATTAAATTATTATTCACTTAAATCTAAAAATAATTGTGACATTGCTTAGTGCGGTATACAGACTAATTGAGCACACTAAAATAGATCAAGATCACAAAAAGTAAGTACTTATGTAAAGCCGGCAGGCTAGGCATAATATAGCTCATAGTTTTAATTTAATTTTTGAATGTGAACAATGAACAAGCAAATTCTAATTGGTGTATTCTTGTTGACTGTGGAAAATACAC
>NC_133493.1:3109798-3112153 GCF_025370935.1 Choristoneura fumiferana
GCTGTGCATTTTTCCGGGATAAAAAGTAGCCTATGTCACTCTCTGGCCCATAAACTATATGGCAAAATCACGTCGATCCGTCGCTCCGTTTCAACGTGAAAGACGGAAAAACATACACACCAACATACAAACTCACACACATTCGCATTTTATATATAGTATATAGTAAGCAAGATGGACGGACGATTTGGTGCGAGCGGCTGGGAAGGACTGGATGCGGAAACGCAGGACCGCACAGAATGGTCTAAAATGGAAGAGACCTTTACTCAGCATTGGGTAGATCAAGGTTGAAGAAGAAGAAGAAGAAGTATATGTATAGTATGTAGTATGTAGTATTATATACTATAGTGTTATAGATTATGGATAGGTTTTCGAGAACTCCTTCTTAGAATATCATAATTAATGAGTTGCCATTTCTGTAGGTTCCTCGAGATGTTCACTGTAAATCTCATGGTAAATTACAAAATTTGTAATTTATTTAAAAATAAATAAATAAATAAATGTAAATTTCTGTAGCCGCGATCAGAGGTTTGAGAGACCAGGGGACGCAAACTCTAGGGTAGTACGGCTCACCTGAGTATAACCGCTGCCAAAGAAACGAATGCTACGGGTATATTATAACCAGCTAAGCATGAGCTTTATCCTATAAGAACCGTGTCAAGTCGTGGTGGCCTAGTGGTCTGACTTACTGCCTCTCAAGCACAGGGTCGTGGATTCGATCCGGGCTTGTAAGCTCTGAGCTTTTTGAAATTTATGTGAGAAATTAATTTCGATATTTCCGACGAGCTTTACAGTAAAGAAAAACGTCGTGAGCAACCGGCGAAGCAATTCAACTGTGTGTAAAGTTCCTTCGTGGGAGCTAACGCCCAAGTCCTCTAATTCTAACAGGAATCCTGTGCCCTGCAGTGACAAGTACATAGTTCGAGATGATGATGAATAGACAAACAGTCAAGGATCAAAATAAGCAACCCCGGTTCTAAAGCCTAAGATCTTTGACCCACGAATAATTCAATGGGAAATAAATGTCGCTCCCTGCCCCGGGTAATCCGGGTTGTCAGTGAATCCTTGAACAAAAGGTCTGACAATTAAGTAGGCCATTATCAGGGCTCCTTAATCCAGGGTCTACCTGCCGCGTGGAACAGTTAACCAGCAGAGTGGTAAGACCGGCTGTCCAATTCTTTAACATAGTCGTTTCTTTTTTATATCATACTAGTTTTTACCCACGGCACCCGCTAGCTAGGTAATTTGAATTGAAATTCTAGAATTTGGCAAAAATCCGTGGTAATTACGATTTGCTTACCTATTTATTATACTATTATTCTATATATTATTCTTATATACTATTATTCTTAGGTAGGTACTTTTTTCATCAAAAAACAAGTGTCTCTTTCATTATGCCACTCGACGACTAAACATTTACTATCAATCATCATCATCATCTCAGCCGTAGGACGTCCACTGACGGCCATAGGCCTCCCCCATAGACCTTCAGTCGCTTCGGTTGGCAGCGGCCTGCATCTACCGTGAACCCGCGGCTCTTTAACTTAGGACACCTGTCCATCTCGTTGGTGGACGTTTTCGCCCCAACAATCTGTTCTCCTAGCTATATGGCCCCACCACAATTATCTACGAGTATATCGATTATATCTACTTGCCCAATTATCTTACATGAGCTTATCTTTAGGTACAAAAAGTAGCAATTGCACATTGAATTTTCATATTTACATATTTTACGGCTTTTTGACTCTAGTGATTAATATTCCGCTATGAACTTTAGTGACCTCTGGTCCTGAATCGAAGTTTAAGCTCTTGACAGCGAGTAATAATAGGCTCGGGGCGCTGTATTTTTTTTTTCGTTAATTGGAATTTGTATTCATCATCCCAGCCTATATACGTCCCACTGCTGGGCACAGGCCTCCTCTCAGAACAAGAGGGCTTGGGCCATAGTTCCCACGCGGGCCCAGTGCGGATTGGGAATTCGCACGCACCATTGAATCGCTTCGCAGGTTTGTGCAGGTTTCCTCACGATGTTTTTCCTTCACCGCAAAGCTCGTGGTAAATTTCAAATGTAATTCCGACATGAATTTCGAAAAACTCAAGAGTGCGAGCCGGGCTTCGAACCCACGACCCTCTGCTTGAGAGGCGATAGGTCAAACCACTAGGCCACCACGGCTTCACTAGGCCACCACGGCTTCATTTGTATTTATGCATCCATATTATTAAAAACCTCGATAGCGCAATGCAGCAGTTTCTATAATTAGTGACTTAATTGCGCCAGTAGTCGCTACTTTACATTGAATAAACATACTTTTCACTTCTCATGCTCATAAAGTTGTATTTATGCTTGATTTAGGC
>NC_133493.1:3112499-3161381 GCF_025370935.1 Choristoneura fumiferana
GCCTAAACGCTGAACCGATTTTAATGAAATTTGGTACACAGAGATAAAATAGACCCTGGGAAAAAGAACATAGGCTATTTTTTATCGCGAAAAAGAGGCTTTCAGGGTTTGAAATAGAGGATGAAGTATTATATGGTGGAAGTTCGTAGCTATCGAAGATAAAACCATGAAACTTGGCATTTAGGCACTTAATAAGAAATCCTACTAATATTATAAATGCGAAAAGTAACTCTGTCTGTCTGTCTGTTACGCTTTCACGCCTAAACCGCATGAACCGATTTTAATTAAATTGGTACCAGAGAAAAAATAGACCCTGGGAAAGAACATAGGCTATTTTTTATCGCGGGAAAAAGAGGCTTTCAGGGGTTGAAATAGAGGATGAAAGTTTATATGGTGGAAGTTCGTAGCTATCGAAGAAATAAAAACATGAAACTTGGCATTTAGGCACTTAATAAAGAAATCCATACTAATATATGAAATGCGAAAGTAACTCTGTCGGTCTGTTCTGTTACGCTTTCACGCCTAAACCGCTGAAACCGATTTTAATGAAATTTGGTACAGAGATAAAATAGACCTGGGAAAACATAGGCTATTTTTTATCGCGAAAAAGGGCTTTCAGGGTGAAATAGAGGATGAAAGTTATATGGTGGAAGTTCGTAGCATCGAAGATAAAACCATGAACTTGGCATTTAGGCACTTAATAAGAAATAATTCTATATTTGTTTGAGTTTTTTAAAAAATCGACCTGTGAGGGTGTAATAGGGGATGAAATTTTATTACGCAAGGTTCGTCATTATTGAAGATAAATCGATGAATCTTTATTAAACTTGCCATTTCGGCACGTGAAAAGAGATAAATAGATATTTGTTCGCACGTTTTTTTTAATTCTTCCTTTTAGGGCTGAAATAGGGGATGAAAGTTTATATGGAAGATCGTCATTGTCTAAGATAAATCGATGGTTCTTTATGAAACTTGGTTCTTGGGCAAACGTGATAAGAGATAAATACATATGTTCGCGCGCGCGTTTTTTAAAAATTCTTCCTGTGAGGGGTGAAATAGGGATGAAACTTTATATGGAAGATCGTCATTGTCGAAGATAAATCGATGGTTCTTTATTGATTATGAAACTGGCTCATTGGGCTACTTATAAGAAATAAATAGATATTTGTTTAAGGCGTTTTTGAAAATGTTACCTGCGAGGGGATGTTAGCAGAGGGGATGGTTGCAGTGTTAGCAGAGCCTTTTAAGCTCATAAGAAAATGTACGCAATGTGGGGTCATTTAGATGGTATTCACATAGACAGTACGACATGAAAAATTATGATTTTCAGATTTTTCTTATTTATTGTGCTATAAGAGCTACCTTCATGCAAAATTCCAAGTTTCTAGGACAGCCGGAAGTACCTACCCTATAACTTTTTCTCAACAGAATTTGTATGGAAAACATCATTTTTAACGACTGTAGCTTTTTGATTGCCTTGACTGGAGGTGTGATTTTTCACAGCTTTCGGGACTATTGACCTGAGTTTAGGGTTTTAATTTCAACTCGATATATACCTTACTCCGCGCGTTTACGAGATAAAGGGTCTTGTCTTGACAGACAGACGGACGGACGGACAGCAAAGTAATCCTACAAGGGTTCCATTTTTTCCTTTTAAGGTACGGAACCCTAAAAAACATTTGATCTGGCGCTTTTCAAATTTCGACCTATTTACTTGAAAATTCCAAAAAAGTTACTACGTATAAGTATATTTATCGGAAATATGTGTAGCTATGCTTAGTAAAAAATGCCTTGACTTACAATAAAGGACGTAAGGTGTCAATAGTTCACTATGAAGAATTAGTCCTTTTGTGTTTGGCAGGGTTAGAATACACGTCGTATTGCAAAATATGGCTACTCGCAAAAATATGTTTTACCAAAGAACATAGGATGGATGGATGTATGGAAGAACAAAAAAAAATAGTTTATATTTGTAGCAATGTACTAAAATAGGTTATTTTTGGTAAACCGTAGAAGTTTCTATGTACTATTATTGGCAGAATAGATATATCCTATATAAATTAAATACTTCCCAAAATTACTATTTCAAGCGGACGAAGTCGCGGGCAGAAGCTAGTGGTAAAATAAAGTGATTACGAGTGTAGTTAGACATTAAGGCCTCAGGTCATGTAATTAAAATAACAAATGCTTAATAGATTTTTAACGTGACACTTGCTATATATCTTTTTACCCGACTGCGAAGAAGGAGGGTTATGTGTTTGACCCGTATGTATGTATGTCTATTCCTATGTCCTCTCGTAACTAGTCAACGGCTGAACCGATTTTGATAAATGATACGACATTGGGTTCGTGAAATTCTTAAAAAATCAAAATGGCGGATTTGTGGCGCCAAATTGTTTCTACATTTTTTTTATTCAAACCTTATTGGTTTGGGTATCAAAATGAAGGGATTTGAAAAAAAGATTACAAAAATATACAAGTCATGTGTTTTTTATTTACCGTTTTCACAGAAATATCAAAAAAGTATGAAATAAAACAAGAAATTTAAAAAATAAAAAAACTCGACCGTTAAGTACTCAAAAGAAGAAAAAACCACGTGGACGTAGTGGTCTAAAAGTTCTAAAACTCTATTAAGTAGCTAACTTAAACTTCAACAGTTTGGACCCATTCAAATCGTGACCAACTCAAAAATTCTTAGTACCTAATGTAAGTAAGTAATTTATTAATATATAATGGGTCCCAACTGTTAAGCCGACCAAAAAATGCTTTTCTTAAAAATGCCCGTAAAAGTTGACATTATTCTTTACATATTAGAAGGTGAAGTGCATAGTTTATGGTCAGCGAAAAATTAAAAAGTTAAAAAGATTGCAGGCGCGCTAGCTCGACAATAATGAATTAGCGCGCCTGCAATCAGTCACATTTTTTTTTAAAGTTAAAAAGGCCATGGAAATGTTGGCACAAGTCGTATACAGCCAAGTCTAATGGCGGGTATCAGATATTTTGTTGGAACTCCGGACTTTTTCTATTGGGTCTGAAATAGCTTGTGGTGTTTTCGGTGGAAAAATACACCTGCAGTTTATTTTTAATGAAAAAAGGCGGAAAAGCATAAGAAAAATATAGGAATAAAATTAATTTTTATAATATATTTTGAGAAAAAGTTTATTCTAATTTCAGAATTATTCACCATTTTTGAGAAAAGCTTTATATTAGTCTCGGCCGGAATAGCAATTACTGGCTTCGTATTAGTTAAACGGACTCGCAAGCTCGTCCGTTTAATACTCATACTCAGCCAGCAATTGCCTACTTCCAGGCCACGACAATAATCTACTATTACATCTTCGCAATAATAGCTAGAAAGACGTCTTCCCGTCGGTAAACGTCGTTTCGCGTTTTTCGCTCTTATTGCGTCGACATAAAGACCCTAATTATTATTAGAATTTCTAATTCAAGGCTGAATATTGCTATGAATCCATGGTAAATAGCCGAACACTTTAGTGTATACGCCGGGAACGTTCTCCGTGCCGCACCACACAAGACCAAAGCTGACTATGCCTGTCATCTCGAAATGGGACTTGGTGTCATTAATCTGGTGGTAGTGCATCAAAGGTCCTCCGGAGTCACCCTTGCAGGCGTCCTTGCCAGCCTCGCCACCTGCGCACATCTGGTGGTCCCAGAGCTCTAATGAACGCGCCCAGGATTTGTAGGCTTGTTGACAGTCCTGTCAATACAAATAATTGAGTCAGTCAAGTTTTCAGTGTAGCCTGTTGCCATGGTAACGTATCGAGAGTCTATATCTACTCTACTCGAGACCTATTATGCTTTATGTCAATCCAATTTTATAAAAAGTGTAAACAAAGACGCCATTTACCCGACCATAGACATGTGAAAACCTAGAACCTAGTGCAAAATCATTAATCTGTTCAGTAAATTGATTAATTTATTAATTTAATATATCAAAGTATTTTTGTCTATTTTATTACTTACAAAACTTGATTTAATTCCAAAGACTGTTTATTCAATTACAAAAGCAGTAAATATTTTTTTAATTTTTTTGATGTAAGTAAATAAATAAAAGTCGCTTATTAAATCGAGCATTAATAAATTTTTAAAGTTGCGATTTTTCCACCATCTATCTCTACGCTTGTACCTATATTCTACTACAGATTAGGTATATATCCATGTTTCATTCAAGAAATAACGTTTTGACGAAGATTTTTCTAATGAAAGTTAAATATTGAAATCAAGTGAATTTTGGTGAAAAAACGTCTAGTTAAAAGACACGAATTACAGATGTTATTGTTATTGATGCGATCCACTGAATACTGAATGTTTATACAGGAATTTTAATATAATCGCTTTGTTTACACTTTATATAAATTGGATTGACATAAGCAATAAAAATATTTATGGGGTACAAATCCACTAAAAATTAGGAGTTGTGACAGTTTAAAGGCACTGTTACACATGTATTTAGTACTTATTCAGTATTCAGTCATTTATTGCTTTAAAGAATTCCATGCAATACAATTTCAATTCAGAGAATTACACTAATACAAAATTTCAAAAGTATTCATTCTATTCTAATTTCTCATTATAAGTCACTAAACATCTTTACACTTCTCATAAATATTATTAATAATGTCAAAAGAGGTACAATTATAATTTACAAAATCTTTGGACTACCAGAAAATACAATAATGTATGTATGCAATTAAAAATTAAATTAAATACAATAAAGTACGGATGAATAAAGTATAGATGAGTTACATATAGACGAAGCAAGCATTTACCATGAATCAGTCAAATATTTTAGCGGAATATTCGTTAAGGGCATAAAATGGTCTTAACTTTAAATAAGATTTCAACTTATTAGAGAATTCTCTCAGGTTTACTGATTTTCTTATGTCAACATCAAGGTGATTATAAACCTTTATTGCTACATAACCTATGCTTTTTTATACTGTAAAAAGTACGACTCAGGTAGTACGTGATCCAGACTGCGCCGTGTCGGGTATCTTCGGGAGTCGTTTACTGATTTAAATGTGTCTAAGTTTTTAAACACATAAAGACAAAGTTGGTATATGTATAGGGAAATTACTGTGTAGATGTTGTTTTTTATGAATAAATGTCTATGGGTTTCAGGAAAGTACCCCTCGATCAACCTTATACACTTTTTCTGTATTAAGAGAATTTTATTAATCGATGTACTATTACCCCACACTTCGACTCCATAACGAATTATACTTTCAACGTTAGCATAATACGCGGTCTTCAAGGTATGCTCGTCAGCAACTTTTGCCATAGCCTTTAAAGAACAACATGCACTTGCTAGTTTCTTTGTGATACTGTCTATGTGATCATGGAATCTAAGGTAGGGATCCAGGTCAACTCCCAAAAAACGTATTGAGTTCATTCGACTGATAGGAATATCGAGTGCGTAGTCCGTAGAATTCACCGCACGTTTAAAAACCATATAAAAACTCTTAACGCAGTTTAGCCTAAGCCCATTGGCGTCAAACCATTCAGAAAGGTTTTACCAACTAACGGACGCCATTTCCGACAGTCTTTCACAACTATCAGCTTTAAAAATTAGGCTAGTATCGTCTGCATATAAATATGGGGTTGCGCAGGATATATTTTCGGGCAAATCATTGATAAAAACTATGCTCGTTAGTAGCAAGAGAGCATGCTACTTTCGAGCATGCTTATTAGTGGCATGCTCGAGACGGAGGTGGAAGGGGGAAAGGTAATAAGCAGTGCGAAGGCGTTTGCTTCAGTCCATGACCATGCTCATTAGTGGCATGCTCATAAGCATGTTTAAAGCATGCTAGTAACGAGCATAACGTGTAACAGTGCCTTTAAGGCTATTCCTTCATGGCTCATCTCCTAAGCGTGCTAATAGTAGGTATAAATTGCAAACATTTTTCTAAAAAAGTGTATCATTGATGTCTCCTAAGTCACGGGACAGAATAACAACACTAAAATGTTGATTCACCCAATTATCATTAAAAAAAAATTAGGTCAATGTTATTATACATTCCATTTTGCTGTACTTACTTGCATCGTCATCTAAACTACATTTCAAGTCGATGCCATATTCGATGTCTATGTCAATCTTAGTGCTTGGTTTCATAATGTTATCTATTTAATATTACGTAAAAACAAGATAAGTAATTAAAGATTTTTTTAACAAAAAAGTAAACCGACTATTTTCAAGGGCTTTGGAGTCGGTTCCATTTTTTATTTTTATGTTTTTGGAGTCGTTTTTACTATTTTGTTAAAAATTTTCTTTATTTCTCATTTTTTTGTGATTTGTAGCCTTAGTAACACGACTTAGTTGCTTTGTTTTATAACAGAGTTCCGTTGCCTACCTTCTGGCTTCAGCATCAGATCAGTTCGAAAGAATCATTAACTTAAGGCTTCTTCTTAGTCGCTTATCTAGGTATATTAATCATGATCGTTTATAGACGAGCGAGCATTACTTAGCTTTGATGAGTTCCATTGGTCATAACGGTCTTCTTCATCAGGTCCAGGTTACCAAATGATACTTTCTGAATGTAAATGCTCATCTTAATGCAAAAAATGCCAAAATCGCCATAGGTGTGCCTATAAAATTTGAGGTTTGCCCTCGATTTCCCTAGGATCCCATCATTAGATCTTGACTTGGTGACAATGGTACCACCTCAGAAAAATACCCTTTCGATTAAAAAAATAATTTTGAAAATCGGTCCACAATTGACTGAGTAATCGGTGAACATACATTAAAAAAAAATAGAAACATTGGAACATAGAACCTCATCCTTTTTTTAAGTCGGTTAAAAAGAGACCAATAGGTAAAGGTATTCAAATATCTTATCGCTAATCAACGAACTTGTTTACCGGATAAGTCTGTCAACATATCTGGCAAGTCTGGGAGATGGATAAGCCTGTCGGATTTGTCGTGAAAACCCGTGCGTGTACCAGTTGAAAGTTCAGGCTACTACAGGAGGTACCTACGACATGTATAGATAGACCATGATAACAATAAATGGGTGCAAGAAATCAATCAAAGTTTCTGTTACCTGAATAAGCTATACATAAGCATAAGCTAAACATCATTGAAAAAGAAGTTGCTTCAACTTAAAATTAAAATTATCGTAGGTTGCTAAAGAGTGACAGTGGGTGACAGTGTCCGCAGGTGGTTGATCGCAGCCTCCTGCTTGAAGATACTACAGAAATACAACAAACAATAGAAAATGCAATAGATTCAGTCCAGTACTTTTAAGATTTTAACTAGATTTTAGTGCCTGCGCCAACCACCAGCAAATGTTCCTGCGTTCTGACTTCTGGCCGGATGGTGTTGCGTTCCGTCGTTTTAGGGTAGCGACGAAGACAACGTCCAAAAATCCCTAATTACTTTATTTTAATTTTTAACGTCTTTTTTGTGTTTTTTTATTGTAATGTTGAACTTTTTTAGTGACAAATAAATTAGTAAACTTACGTCCATGGTCTTAAATGGCAGCGTTACGTGTTGTTTGACGTTACTATGAGAATTCTTGGTACTGACAGCGCCCCATCCCGCAGCATACAGGTGGGTCCCCTGAAAGCTCCCTGTGCCTACGGTGGGTAGACATATCGGCCGGACGAACTCTGAAAGATAACTAACGCTTGAAGGAGTCCTTGTACCTATTAATACTAAAACCTATTGAATAGAATTGAATTGAATAGAATAGAAGAGAACTGAATAGAATAGTCAATATTCATTTTTGAATAACTACTACAATAATAAAGCTAAAAAATAAGTTTTTGGTAAAAAAATCATTTTAAAAATAAGGTTATTTTGCTGACTGCACTTTTTGTAGACTGTACTGTACTTGCATTGTCACCCAAACTACATTTGCATACCAAATTTCAAGTTGATGCCATTAACCGTTGAAGAGATCCGTCCCGCGGAGACGATCCTGGCCGGACTACCAGGATGTCACTACCAGATTATTGTATTGTCACGCAATTTACATAAGTATGCCGAATTTCTGGAGTTGGTCGAATTTAACTTGCAATATTTGATTACAGACAAACAGACAGACAACGAGACAGGTGAAACTAAATAAAAGCCTGTGAAAAACATATAATTCATGTAACGGTGTAGTTGCTACAAAAGGACACCCACTCAGCATGGTCATGCAAGGCACAGTTCAGTGGGTCCACACATTAAAACTAAATATAAATTAAATTATTATTCACTTAAATCTAAAAATAATTGTGACATTGCTTAGTGCGGTATACAGACTAATTGAGCACACTAAAATAGATCAAGATCACAAAAAGTAAGTACTTATGTAAAAGCCGGCAGGCTAGGCATAATATAGCTCATAGTTTTAATTTATTTTTGAATGTGAACAATGAACAAGCAAATTTCTAATTGGTGGTATTCTTGTTCACTGTGGAAAATACACAATCTCCGGTTTAGGACAGACCTAACGTGTAACGTCCTCGTCCAGTTACTGTCTCTTACCCGTGTACTCAGGTATGGAAGCCAATCTTAATAACGCAATGTCATTCCTTTTGTTCAGAGAATATGGGTTGTACTCTGGATGTGCGATGATATGTTCAATTGGAATGATAACAGGGTCCAAGGTGCAGTCCTTTTCACCCTCGTCACCACCGTCAGGCTCAACACAGTCTTTTTCGTTTGCAGTATCGTATTCCCCAAGACGGACGTTTTTTCTGAAAACAAAGAAGGAATAGGTTGAAGGAGAAGAAATAAAGGCAGAATCAAGCTTGGTATATAAAGTGTTACTTTTTTTAAAAAATATTTTATAACGAAGCTTTTGCACTCCAAAGTGACTATGTCAGCCTCATGCTTGCAACTTTTTACTAGCTCGTTCTTATTAATCTACTAAGATTCCAAAAGATCAGAAAATAATACGAGACGAATTGTCGTAAAAGAGAATGCCCAGAAAAATACGTAACACATAGGTTAGATCGTTCTGTCTTCAAGTCCCAATGTCTTCCTTGCTGATCCATTAGTAGATCCTTGATACCATTTTTGGTCAAAGCCCTCTCTAAGACTATTCTTACAAGCTCAAACACGGCAAGGTTATGTTTTTGTTGTTTTATCTTAGAGTTTCAGTACCTCCATCATCAAGCCAGCTTGATAGTACCATATTATTGTATTATTTTCAGAACTACGCATAATAGGGATTTTGACACCACCAATCAACTGACGTACTTTTTATGACCTGTCAAAACTCAATTCTCCCGTAGAGTTTTAATGGCAATAGCGACTTATGACAACTCAATCAACTAAACCCGGATTTTTAATCCCATGGAAAAAATGTAAACAAAAGTGTTGCCGTTATCAAAAAACATTTGCAGAATTCAATATATTTTATTCTTTCCACATTTGCCAGAAATGGACTTCCCATTAAAAACTGTATTTCTTAATCATGATAATATATTTTAAGTTACTGATGAAAATCTTTACTTTGGCATTTACTACGCTTTGATATATTAATTTACAAAAAGAGTACTGTTTTCGTATGCATAATTTATTTATTGTCCTGTCCTGGTGTTACACCCGGGTTTTTAAGCTGTAGGCCGCTTGACGCGAGACTTCTTTCAATGCACTAACATTCGAGACTGAATTCGTAATCGTTTGCCAGTGACTCTTGTTCTGTTATTTTTTTTTTACTGTCGACATTGTTGTTATATTTTTATTGTAGTTAAGTTGTTCATTAATACATTTTCCATTGTTTTTCGTTAATTTTTGTATGAAAAGATGGATTCTATCTATCTATCTATAACAGCCCTTATAGCGCCCGTCTTCGGACATAGGGCTCTACTTTTCCAGTCTTGCCTATTCATTGCCACTCGCATCCAGTTTACGCCAGCTTGCTGCCGGATATCATCTGTCCATCTTTTTGGTGGTCGTCCTCTACCGCGAGTGTTAGCACGGGGTCTCCACTCCAGGACTCTTCTCGCCCACCGACTGTGGTCCATTCTAGCAATATGTCCTGCCCATCTCCACTTTCTGCGTTCTATTTCTGTTATTACGTCAAAAAGATGGACGATAGATGGATGGACGTGGAAAAGATGGATTACGGTCCGAGTAATTCTCGGTCAAAAGACGACTTACAAGCTGTCTCCCGTAAAAACGGCTCTTATCGAAACATGGCAACAACAGAACCTTAAAATCCCCTGAAATGTCACTTTGACAATGACGAAACTTTGTTTTCATTTTTTCCGTGGGATTAAAAATCCGGGTTTATTTATTTATATGTTTTAAATAATAATAATAATAAATTTCTTTATTTAGGCATATTTTTTTTTAAACCCGTACAATTTAATACAATTAAAATTAAAATTTACAATTTAACGTCATTACACGCGCAGCAACGAAATTTTATTGCCAAAGTAGCACGTCGCACTCACTTTCTTACAATAGTGCTTACCGAATCGCTCACTCTCGCAACAAAAGACCAGTGTCTTTTTCTTATGACCGCGTAAAAGTCGTCTACCCTATTCACGGCGAACATGCCAGACGCGCTACAGCGCCACAGTAGCTGCAGTATAGCACGAAACGCATTATTATACTGCACTCTGAGTCTACTGAAAGATTTTTTGGTGTAACGATACCACAAGTGGCTCGTATAGAACGCCTGACAGTAAGCCCCGAATAAAGATATTTTGACTTGGTCCGAGCAGCGAGCGAACCGGCGCGCCAACATGTTACCCCGCATAGCAATGGCCCTTCTTTGTCGCTCCAGATCTTCATCATCTTTTAATGTGTCAGTTAGTACAAAGCAACAAACAATCTAATTTTACAGGAAATCGAAAATTAATCTGGTTTTCAGGGCTAAAATAAAGCGTTTTTTTACTGGAGTCGTGCCTTCGAGTTATTTTTTAATGGCGTCAACATCCCTATTGCCAAGTTTCGTGTCAATACGGCAATAAGAAGTTGATGAAAATCGAGTTCAAAGATTTCCTTTCATAGATAAATAGTTACAGGGGAAGCTAATATAAAATCGTGTAATAATATATTTCCCAGTAGAGTTGTCGATAACGCTCATTTCGAGGCTTAAAGACTCGAACCCTTAAAACTCCAGAGTCTTAAAGTCTCAACTATATTTGAGAATTAAATTGGCTTATTTTATGCGCATGATGCAAGAAACCGTCTTTGCGGCGTTTAGGTCGTTAGCCTCGAGAGTCTTCAGGATTCGAGTCTTCATGCCTCGAAATGAGCGTTTTTCACAACACTGTTTCCCAGTGATGTCAATCTTCGTACTTGTTTTCATAATGTTATCTATAAAACATTAAACAAAAACAAGATAAAAAAAAAAACAAGAAACAAGTAGGTAATGTCATATCGCTAACTTAATGTTTCATCCATAGACTATTGCATACAAATTCATAAAATGGAGCTACAAATTGGCTGAAGAGGGCCGGGAAGAAGGCAGATCTTAGCTACATGTTCAGCTACTTACGGGATGGTCTTATTCATTGCTGGACCCTCCACGCAGTGAGCTGCAGTCAGGACATAGCGCCCACTGATCAGCGCGCCTCCGCACATTAGCTTTATCTGATGTTCCTTTTCATATTCTATGAGCGCCAGCCATGGATACTGATCGATCCCAGCATCTGTACCACCTGATGTAATTAAAAAGTTATTAGACTGATTGTTGGAAGTAGATCGGCTGCATAACTTTAGAGATGCCATCGTGAGAATAGGACAAAAATATGCTTTAAACTACGCTTGCTCAGTAACTGTACGAGTATGTACAAATACTACCCTAATAAAAGGCAGAAACTTGGTCATTGAACCTTTTCGAAAATCTAGACAGTAATATTGTTTTGAATTCTTGCCCTGCTGACAGAATAATATAATAATGCTCTGTAAATCTGCATTGTTTTTGAGAAGCATATTCAACGATATCCCATACTATGGCAAAGGCGAGTAAAAGTAATTCGTCCCCGCTTTTTTTTTTTTTTCAACAGCACTAGTAGGAACAGTCTCTAAGCTAAGCCGCGGAGGGACAAGCAGACGGACATGCCCGAACTATAAGGGTACCTTGTACAGAACCCTAACCATAGACTGCAAGAAACCCCTCCGACCCTTTCCTCCACGTAATAAGCTTCAGAGAGTTAAAGACGCGCAACCGGCTTGTTTAGCCGGTGAGAGTCCGGCACTGTCTGGGCCCTCCCTTCCCAGTCGTCCATAATGGATATTTCCCGGCTGCAAACTGAACTGAAGCAACCATCTCAACAGCAAGATTGACAAAGTTACAATAACCTTCTGGCAGTGCCGTAGAATGATAGGTAAGCATTGGGGACTAACCCCAAAAATAACTCTATGGCTTTACCAATCTGTCATTAGACCCGTTATCAGCTACGGCGCAGTGGTGTGGTGGCCACGAACCAGACAGCACCGTCGAAGCAATATTACAACGACTCCAAAGGCTGGGTTGCATGTATGGCGACCACGGGTACTCCGGGTGCGGCTCTGGAAGCCCTTCTGAACTTGCTGCCGTTGGAAATGTTTATCCAACAAGAGGCAGGTGCGGCTGCGGTGAGACTCAGGAAGCTAAACCTATGTAGAAAGACCTATGGTGTAAGAGCTCCACACACAGCAATACTTGGCGAACTGGTAAACAGGGAACCGCTCATTGAGGCGGTCACCGACAGGATACCCAAACAATACGTATTTCATAGAAAATACAGGATACAATTACACGAAGACCCAGGTGAAGGTCTCAACCTTAGGGAGCTTAAGATCTTCATAGATGGCTCAAATACGTCAACAGGTACAGGTTCGGGAACACACTCAGAGGACCTGAATATCAATATCTCAACGCCGTTGGGATGGGAGCCTACAATACCGTCTTCCAGGTGGAATGTATGTATGTATGTAAACTCTTTATTGTACAAAAGAAAATTAACAAAATACAACTGACAAACTTTAAGATACTTGTACAAAGGCGGACTTATCCCTTTAAGGGATCTCTACCAGTCAACCTTTGAGTGGATGAGAGGAGAGGAGCAATACGTTAGGGTCCGACAAAGGGTGAGTTTAAGAGTTAAAATAATGGAAGCTACTATACAGTGCTTTAAACAATATAATACATAAACTACAATATAAATAAATAAACTACTATATATATGACCATAATACATATAATATATAAGCATATTAAACAAAGGAATGTTCTCAAATATTTAAGGAGAAGGTGCAAGCCACATTCTTCTCAATGCATGGGAATCATAATAGCAACAACAGCAATCAAATCCAAGAAGGTACAGGATTTCCTCATCCTAATACTTTCTGACAGCAGATCGCTTCTGCAAGCCCTACAGAGCAATGAGCAATACGATTAGTCGATTAAATCAGGGCTAATATACGAGTGCCATCGAGCCCTGACGAGGATAAGTGAGACAAACACCATCACTCTGCAATAGATAAAAGGACACAGTGGATCGCGAGGCAATGACGCGGCAGACCGATTGGCGAGAGGGGGCTCGGAGATGAAGGTATTCGGACCCGATACCCATTCTATCCCTGCCTTTTCGATGGCTACGCGCCAAACTGCACCATGACACCAAGGTGCAATCATCATCAGCACCAACATCATTGGACACACCTAAACACCCTGCAGGCAGACCAGAGCAGCCCTCCCGACAATCAACCCTGGATTGTCACGCAAGCTTCGCGGATATGGGAGACCCCAACTCAGACTGCTAGTCGGAGGCCTGACTGGACATGCCTTACTCAACAAACACTTATATAATTTAGGTGTTACAGACAGTCACCTGTGCAGAGCATGCATGGTGGAAGAAGAAACGGCCACACACATGTACTGGATTGCACGGGCGTGGCGAACTACAGGGCACTACACCTCGGATCATCGGGGTCGCTCCAGGAAGTCGTCGGCAACATTAAGGGTCTGCTAGGCTTCCTCCAGGAGCTAGGCTGGCACGAATAGTGCCTATAGCCAGCTACGCAAAATAGGCGCACATAGACGTCGAGTTGCGGAGAACTGCCCGCTTATACCTTATTATACCCTACCGGCTGCACGCCGCCATCTCTTATAAAGCACCTCGTGAAACAGATAAAACTTAAATCTAGTGTTTTTGGCCTTTAAGGCGACTTACCTAATAAAAAAAACAGTAGAGTAGGGACTGCGTCGGCATAATACGCGAGTCATTGCGCTTTGGTCGTCCTCGGAATCACTTACCAAAAATTTTGGGGGAGGGACCACCACAGCCACAGCAACCGCTTGCGGGATCTGGCGGTTGGGCGCTCATGGCGCAACTAGCCGTATCTCCATTCTCAGACGGAGTGGTTGTTACGGGTAGAGCCATATTTATAGGCGTGGTTGGACTTGGAGCACTACTTATAGACTCGGGTGGAGTGCTAGTTGGAACATCAATTCTAGGCCCGGCTGGCAAGGGTGCTCCTCTTGGTATTGGTGTGGGCACAGACTCGAAGTCGGGTGGGGGTCCGCAGCATACGCTGAAGAAGGCGGTTCCTTCGCATCTGGGGATAAATAATTAAGTGTGGGTTGCACCAAGTTACTATGGCTATCAGCGGCGTGGCGCCCTAACTCGATGCCCGATTGCCTAATTATATTAGGTACATAAATTAAAATTAATAATAATAAATAAAATAAACACAAATTCACACCAATTGACCTAGTCCCAAAGTAAGCTTAGCAAAGCTTAAAGCGTAGCAACGGATAAATATCATTATATAGATAGATACATACTTAAATAAATATTAAACACCCAAGACCCGAGAATAAACATTCGTAGGTATTTTTCATACAAATATCTGCCCCGACACGGGAATTGAACCCGGGACCTCAAGCTTCGTAGTCAGGATCTCTAACCACTAGGCCATCTGGACGTCAAAACATTTATTCAGTAAGTAGGCGGCACCGCAATGGGCTCTTTTACACGGCATCTTTTTTTAAACTACCAGCGCTTTCGGAAAGACATTCATTCATCATTGCCAAGATGAATGCGCCGTACGAAACATGGCAGTCATTTTTTTTTTCAAAATTAATAATTACAAATAAAATACTTATAAACTACTTATAGCATAAAATTAAAGAAAAAAACACACAACACAAATAAACACTTTCTTGTTATTTTTCCTAACCTTAATGTGTCATTGCTGTTATAAATAAATTATTTTCTTCCTTCTTCTTCTTTAAATATTACGGAAAAAAGTGACATTAAATTTTTTGTTATTTTTTTTTATTTTAATACTTTTTTCCTATTCTTAGGGTTTTTTTTTTAAACATATTACCAACTACGATACGAGTACAAGGTATACCCTATTCAATAAAAAAATAATTATCAAAATCGGACTACTCTGTAAAAAGTTACGCCTGGTCATACATTACAAATTACAATCTGTGACTGAACGATCAGTCATGCCCTGTTTTTTTACCCTTAGGGTTTTTTTCCAAAATTTATATGAGACCACCCTTGGGGTATACGCTTTCCAATAAATAAAGAATTATCAAAATTGGACTACCCTGTAAAAAGTTATGCGTTTTAAACTTTCGTGATTACACTACCTGCTTTCTTACACTCGTCACAGGACACAAGCGACACTTGTTGAATTTTTTTTTTAATTCCAAAAAATATTGGTAGAAATATATTGAATGCAAAATCAGAGCTACCTTAAGCTGTTCACGTAATCTTTATACTGTTGCGGGACGGGGGGTGTAGCCAGTCTTGTTCTGATATGGTCGCAGTCGAAAACATTCACGCACTGCCCTGCCTCTGTCTTGTTTGCTAAAGTTACACAAGGACAGCACACCTGTAATGTGGGATAAGTTTTAGAACTATGTTCTTACGTCTTTGGTAACGTAAGGTACTTGTCCAACCTCCAACGATGATGATGAGATGGCGAGCGGCGAGAAGCGAGTCCGAAATTCTGTTAGTTTTGTCGCTGGGATATGAGAGTATATGATTGCGACGGGCGATTACTCGCACTGTATATTCAAACGACAGCTGTTTGTTCTGTCGGTGTGAGTTCTGATCGCCAAGCGAGCATCGCTATGCGAGTTTTATTTTTGATAGCTGTTGCTGGGATAAACTAGTGGAGAGAGTTCTCGGCGGCAGTGTGAACAGCCAGCGATCAACTATTACTGTGTGTGTGTTTTTTTTATTGACACGGGATCTATATCAATTGTTCGTTTCTTGAGCGAGAAAATAGTCAATAGCTAATCGCTTGCTCGCCGGCGGTGGGACAAGTGCCTTGATAAGAGAAACTATAAATGCTAAATCGTGGTAAATACGATTAGAATAGATAATATACAAGGTGTTAATTAAATAACGAAATCCCTGAAAGTAGTTTATATACAAAATCGAGAGTAGAAGAATACTATTTCGATAATTCAATACTTGCTGTTTTGCTGTTAGTTTGACTTCCTTCTAAGTCTCTAAGATCAGTTGAAGAACGGCAAAGCGCAACTGACAGGTACAAATTACGAGTGTGGAGTTAGAGCAGAATATACGAAATACTTTTTGAAATAATTAAGGTGTTTGAAAATAATTGCAATAAGCTAACTTTAAATGAAAAAAGTCAGTTGAGGTTTCTGAGGTTTTCAGTTATTTGATTAACACCTTGTATAAACAATGATTATATTTCTCAATTACACCCTGTCATCTTGCCTTGCAAGATATGTAAGCTGACACAGCTCGCTTTCGCTTTAGGGCCGTTGTAGACGAAATGTATTCTAACTGCAACGTAACTACTAGTAGCTACTGCCCCATACATATCAATTTTCATTCATTTTTCGTGATATTTTCCGAAGCTCTCTATATCCAAATCTCATAGTTCAGGGTCTAACCTGTTTTAATTAATACGAGTACCATAATGTAACTTTCAGCCTTTTTACTTTAACGAAGGTCTGGCTGTTGCGAGCACTTGTTCTATTGCAGTTGAAATGCAGTTCGTCTCTAATAGCCCTTCTAGTTAATTGGAAGCTTGGTCCAATCCACTGCCGAATGAGAAGAAACAGCTCACCTTAGGTTTATTAGTAACTTCTTCGAATCCACAATATGAGTCACGAAGTAGGTTTAAGGTTTCCACCTGCAACAGGACTCCGTTTTTGACCAGCTTATGCAGAGGTATGCACGTTTCTAACGTCTTACAGTCACCGGGCTTGCCATCAGGAGTAATGCACGGCAACCCAGTATCTAAATAAATGGTTATACAAGGTGTTAATGACTGTAGCTTAAATCACACAAATTACATTAAAGCATAATACCAATTGAATAAAATAAGATTAAATAAAACAATGTCAATTTAAATAAAATTACAAAATCAATTCTGATCATGGCACGCAAATGTTCGCGGATTAGTTCCGTCGTTTCAGGCCAAAAACGCGGGAAGCGTTGTAGTAAAATTATTGGAACATCGTTTTTTTTTTTAATTGAGAAAATGGCTTATTGCGTTCTATTTGAAAATAAATTTGCTTTTTAAAAACACAGATGTATTCCATTCTTTAATTTCGAGCATCTCAAAACTTATTTAATTTAGTTACCTACGTAATTAACTAACTGATAAACTCAGACACCCTTAAAATATTTTTAATTTTGAGTAAAAGGCTGTCCACGATAAAATCGGGGCATGTATGATCTGTTGTATCTTTGTAATTAATGCTAATTTTCAAGAAGCAAATAAAATTAAAACCATAATAAAATGTTAGAGCGTCTGTGACTATGAGTTTTAGCTTTATATTACTGTGCCGAAAATGCTTTGTACAGCGTTTTTCGATAATCTTTATTATTAGAAACCAATGCCACAATTGTATTTATATTTTCACAAGCTATTTTACGCTCATTAGGATAATAATATCATTTTTCAAAAAAAAAACATGATGTTACTGTTTTCTACTTGGGGGAGTCGGGAAAACTCTCTAATCCAAGCAAACAAAACTGGCATATTCCTGCCGAAAAAACATGATGTTACTGTTTTCTACTTGGGGGAGTCGGGAAAACTCTCTAATCCAAGCAAACAAAACTGGCATATTCCTGCGAAAAGGCAAATTCAAGACCACTTACCACTTCCAAACTACCTCAATCTGAAGTCAATTCGAAAAATATTAGCTATTGTGAAAATACAATGTAATAAGCGATAAAGTGGTTTGTGCAATTAAAATAAAATAATATATATATTTTACAAAAACCTAGTACCGTGAAGCGGTTGAAATCAAAAATTACAAAAATTTCAACAGGGACGATGGATATAAGCTTCCGTCTTCATGGAATGTTGTTATAAATAAGTGTCGGCATCATGATGACTGTTCGGAGGGAAGATCGGACGTTGTTAGTGTTACGCGTGAGGGTAGTTCAAAGGAATCGTGCTGCTAGGCAGACTTGATACCTTACACTTCAGTTTACTCGTGACCACGGCCACTGTAGTGTGGTTGAAACGTCGAAGTAAATATTACTCGTGAGTTTTGGCGTGATAAGTCCCGTTTGTGGTATTTTGACTACGAGTGAAAATCACGAAAGCTTAAAACATTTCATCTCAATCGGTTCAGCGGTTTAGACATGATAAAGTAACAAACAAACATTCAAACAGACTTCCAAACTTTCGTATTTATAATATTAGTGGGATTCTTTTAAACCCTTCGTTTTAAAATTTTGAACAACGTGTGATTTATTAAAATAAAACATTGCAAAAGGGACGTCACTAGGTACACTAAATAAAACTAACTTCTATGAATGTGTAAATAAAGTTCCCTCGTGGCCTAAAATAACTATTATGCTATTTAATTTTACTGGGCTATTACTAAGGTTTCTATTTAGTTTTATAATTAAACATAGTTTATTAAAATTATTTGTCAGAATAACTTGATTTCCACAGAATTATCCAAAAATAACTTCATCGTTGAATGTATGTACTTAAGAATTTTTCCTTACCTTTATACTATTTGGTTGTCATTGTTGTTATTGTTATTCAAGCCGTTGTTTTGTGATATTTTATTATGAGTAGAGTGATTAAAAACAAAAAAAGTACATATTTTATTATAAAATTTTCGTCATTACCGTCAACATGTCGTCTTTACCAATATAAAAAAATCATTACCATTGCAATCATGTAACTTTGAGAGTCGATAACTTCTGATTCGCTTGTTAGATTTTAGTGCCTTTAGTAGTTTTGTGAATGTTATTAAAAAATCTTTATTTTTATTGCGTTTTGCACGCATTTCCGATCACTTTTTAAAAATCATCAAAATAAATCAGAAAGAATCAAAACGGCGAATCCCACCCCACTGCTGTCAATTTTTTTCTAATTATCGATGAGGCCATTTTTTGTCTTTGATTTTTCAAGGTGGCCAACATAACGCGTCTAATCCGTCTATCAGCAGCTCAACAACTAGCAGAATGCTAGCAAGCGTTTATGAATACTTCTTAACAACCGTCTAACAAGCTTAATCAGTCTGCTAAGTAACAGACCGATCAAACCTCAATTAAGGATTATTTATGAATAAGGCTGTTAAAATATTTATTTAAAACTAGCTTTTGCCCGCGGCTTCGCCCGCGTGGTATTCGGTTATCGCGCGCTGTTCCCTCGGGAACTGTGCATTTTCCGGGATAAAAAGTAGCCTATGTCACTCTCGGGCCCATACTCTATCTCTATGCCAAAAATCACGTCGATCCGTCGCTCCGTTACGGCGTGAAAGACGGACAAACACACAAACATACAAACACACTTTCGCGTTTATAATATTAGTACGGATTCGTCGTTACGTTATAGGTAATCCAAAAATTCTTCCTTAAAAAATACAAAAGATAGTAATTGAATCATGCTCACTGTGGTGAACACTATCAATTTCAGGGTCGAACAATGCTTATAAACAAGTGAAATGTAGTTTTTTTTTATCTGTAATTTTGACTGGGCTTATCTAATTTGGTTACTCAATAATTAAAATATCGTGTAATATAAATTTATATTAGTTTCCAACTTACGGTCTTGTGCGGTACATAAGTAAATGAGAGCGGAAATAAACCATATTGCAGACATTTCCACTAAATCACTAATTACATAATTAAATGTGAAATTTAGTTTTTTTTTTTCACTCTGCCGCGTATGCCCCGCCTGGCCGATGCTTACGGGATGTCTGGGATCTTTACACAGAACCACGTCTCTTATATGTTTTACATAACAATATGTTTAGTTTCGTAATGTCCCAAGTCCCCTAAGATTGCACGTTCTGATTTAGTCTTACTGCGTTTGCGTCAAGGTACCTGCTTCGAATCATATTCGGATTAACGTGGTAGCGAGTGGCTGGCTAAGCAACAGTTTTAGGGATATCATTAATTACCGACCAGGAAAATGGGACCATAATGCAAGATAGCAAAGTACCTAATTAATAAATATAAGAGGCGTTTATTTGCAATCCCAAGTATTGCAAGTAAACTCATTGAATAAATGTATTGAATACTTCACATATTTTGTCAAAAATAAAACTACCGCTGCTGACATATTAGCTTAGCCCCCTTAAAAATATATATAATTTGAAGACGCGTGAATCTTTGATCTTTTTTTTAAGGAAGGTATCTTAACCCTGCCGTCGCTTTTTGTTTTTGAAATAATCATGTATGTTAGGAAGAACATATGCGATTTTCCCACTAACGTCGATGAGCCAAAGGCTACTAGAAACACAGACTGGCTAAAACCAAAAAGTCGTTTCTGGGACATTGCGCATACGTTTTTATAATAAAATTCCAAAAAATATTACAAATGAAACGGATACAAAATACAGATTTATTTTCAAGAAGACATTAATATTTAAGGCGTATTATAAAGTCAATGATTATATATCATGGAAAGGGATATTTGGAAATAATTCCGATCCGCATTAGCGATCCCTTCAAATAGCGAATCTACTGTGTTTAGTTGTGTTAAATACTTGTGATGTATAGATATCATTTAATAATATTGTAAGTCTGTTTAGAAAAACATATACCTCTTTGAGTTGCTTGCCGGATTCTTCTCACCAGAGGTTTTTCCAAACTGGTGGTAGATTTTTTTTGACATTCATGTGTTTGTTATAGCCTAAATTGAATAAATATATTTTGACTTTTTTTGATTACTTACTTATTTTGCCTTAACGACCTACGCCCTATCTTGGGCGTGTTCATCACGCTCTTAGCCGGTTTTTTAAAGTTCCTTTACTTAATAGAAATAGGTTATTTTACATGTGTTAAAATTAAATCGGCATTTTTAGGAAAAAGTTTACCCTGTACTTTAAACCTGTCAAATTTTGGGTTATTTCTACTCAGAATCACGAGCACTATCGATTTAATCTTTCTTCGACTACAGCAAAGCATATGTTATTAAAGTATGCCTATTAGGGCTTATATTATATATTAGGGCTACGCTTAAAGTTTATTATGACAAAAATAAACGCTGTAGGTATAGGTATGTAAACAACTTCACCGTGTCTAATCCTTTAAGTCTAATTTCAACGTAGATCCAAAGAACTTATTTGACACAAGCAACCTAGATAGGATGACAATGCACAAAAAGGCAAAAGCACCTAGAACTACACAGCACCAAACACGGTACGACGAAAGTACCTACAGCTAGCAAAAAAGCTTTGAAAGTTATTTTTTACCACAAACTTTTTTTTGAAAAAGCAATTTATAGTCGTTGCTACTTGCTATGTTTTCATCAAAAACAAGGCGTTCTTGAATTCAAATTCAGATTTACTTCTTGCATTAAGTATACTGGGATATTCCACTCAGACTGGGTAAACCCTGTTATCAAGTAAACGATAAAGAGAATCCGCGCATAACAATTTAAAAAATCAAAAAACCCGACTGCTGTAAAAACCCTTACTCGTACATACTTAGCCTGACCATGGGGCTTTAAATAGTGTTATGAAAAATGCTCATTTCGAGGCTTAAAGACTCGAACCCTCAAGACTCTCCAGGCTTAACGACTCAAAGGCCGCAAAGACGGTTTCTTGCATCCATACGCATAAAATAAGCCAATTTAATTGTCAAATATAGTCGAGTCTTTAAGACTCTGGAGTCTTAAGGGCTCGAGTCTTTAAGCCTCGAAAATGAGCGTTATCCACAACTAGCTTTAAATCCAAGGTCCAAGGTCAAGGTTCTACTCGCATATATGAGCTACTTTTGTTCTGAAACATTTTAAAAATATGATCACTTAATACAATACAATATTGACAGCACGTTAATAATTGTTTAGTTTACCTAAGAGATGACAAATAAATGTCAAAAATGATTTAATGGCCCCGTACCATGAAACGAGGATAACACCGCCATGTCCGATAAATCAGTATAATTAACGATTGAACTTTGAGGTTCAATTATCTAAATTCAAGTTATTTGAAAATATTACAAAATAAAAGTAGTTTAGTTATGAGAGTAGAATCGACCCTTGAATTTAAAGCCCCATGATCAGAGACACACTGTATATGTGTCCCACTGTTGGGAAAATACCTCCCCCTCTTATCCTCCACGTCTCCCTATCTAGAGCTAATATGCCACTCGCTCAGTTCCGCGTCCAGAGGCCGTATTGTCTAACGCGCTGACGTTCGCGATCGCATTCACCGTCTCTTTCTACCCTCGTCTTATACCGTGTGACAGAAAGAAGTGGTGAAAACTATTGTGATTACGAGTGTGTTAGACATAAGGCCTCTCGCCATCTCCGCCTGCGTCGATGCCTGACATGCGCGGTACACACCATGTGGTCCATCGCGTGCGCCCATCTTTGTGAGTGCATCCTGTAAACATCTGTCCAGCCGTTGAGGCTGCAGAGGATCAAAGAAATAGGCAGACGTTCATACATACATATGCTCGAAAATCACAACTTCGGGCAGTCGGCTAAAATGCTAACCCACGCATACATGTACAAAATAAACTCTCCTATTTGTAATATCCGTAGGATTTAGGGTAATTTATTAAAAAAATAGGCACTTAGTAGCTCCATTGAATAAATGAATACTCATACTCATACTCATACTCTTTTATTGGTAATATCATTATTACATGTCATTCTGTTAAATTATTCTAATATATTCTAAGAACTAATTAATTAAAAACACAATAAAAAAACACATACGAGTTATCAATTAAGCATATTTAATCTCATCAGTTTTTTTGAGCTTAATCTATGACAGATTCTTTTCCTACTGAGATCTTACATTAACATTGCGCACACCGGAGCAAGTTACAAACAATCAGTCAATGCCATACAGGATAATGTTTCATTTAGGGTTGAGCCAGACGAGCGTAATATTTGTGAGTCGCGTATTTTCAGTCGCGTAAATATCGTTTCATACAACGTGTACAACTCATTTTAAGTCCCCGTGAGGCACAAACTGGACTTTTGTATAAAACCGGATACAGCAGAAATTACGCGACCGAAAATACGCGGCTCACAGCTCAAAAAACTTTGCCAGGATTGGCACCGAAATTGGATTGGTCTGAGATTTCCAAACGCCCGAAAATATAAAAGGCACAGGTAAATTATAGAATACGGTTTTTAACGTGTCATATTTGTTGCTATTCATCTGTATCAACGACGAAACTAAAGTGTATCATCAGAGTTGTACATAAATTCTAACTCAAGGCTGAATGTTGCTGCGAATCCAGGTAATATACTCGAACACTTTGGTGTATACGCCGGGAACGTTCTCCAAACCGCAGGGGACTGGTCCGAAGCTGACAATGCCTATGACTTCGAACCGGTTCCCGTCGCTGTACATCAATGGCCCTCCGGAGTCACCCTTGCAGGAGTCCTTGCCGACCTCGCCGCCAGCGCAGACCTGTCGTTCCCACAGCTGGAATCGTCGGTTCAGGACCGTGTAGGCGCGTTGGCAGAACTGTCGACAGAAAATATATTTAGTAACCGTAACCGAACAACGGCTAACGGGATACAACTCAAAACGGCTAACTGACAACAGGATAGTGTCTTTTATAACCGCGACATTGGCGGAATCATCGATAGTAGCTCCATCGTATTAATTGAATAAATTGAGTTTTTTTTTGACCTGGGAAAATTTTCTATCTGAATATGCATTGTAGAGCCTGCGTCGTCGTAGACATTCCGTCGAATGTATAAATCTTAAAGTAATGTTTTTGGGTGGTAAATACTATTCGTAAATTACTTGAAACGTAGGAATACACCATTTCTCGATTTAACTTCGACAAAAGTGTCAGTTCATTGACAGAAACTACCTGATAATTAACTTTACGGCCAAATCGCAAAAATAAAAACATTACTTATATTGATCTGTTTGTACGTTATTCAACTTCGCAGACCAAATTGTAAAGTTCACAAACTCGATGAGTGACATTAAGAGCTGCCGCATACTTACAATTTCAAGTTCGCCAACTAAATTGCACTGTATAACAATACAGTAGTAATTTAGTTGGATAAAATATGCGGGCTATCATTAAGTTATTGGCCTATTGGTATACAGTGCAATTTAGTTGGCCAACTTGAAATTGTAAGTCTGCGGGCTGCCTAACGTAAAACATCAGACTGAAAGAAAAAAAACCTAATTTTGCTATCTTATATCTGTGAATTAAACACTTTCGTTACAGTTTTTTTTTTTAAAGTCATACGAGTTACACTGTTTAATAGCATGCGCAATTATCTTAATTCTTGAATATCTTTTAAACAGAAGTGAACTAGTGTCTTGGAAAAGTTTACTTATTGACCTTTTCAATGTTGCTTTGAAGTTAACAAAAATAAAACCTCATATATGTGTACATACTCGTATGTGGAAAACTCTGAACTGGGTGCGTGATGCGCGGAATGCGCATAACCTTCATATGCAAGTGAAATCACTTAAAACTGTGCAAGGTTTCTGTGCAATCCATACTAATATTATAAATGCGAAAGTGTGTGTTTGTATGTTTGTCTGTCTTTCACGTCGAAACGGAGCGACGGATCGACGTGATTTTTGGCATAGAGATAGTTTATGGGCCAGAAAGTGACTTAGGCTACTTTTTATCCCGAAAAAAATGCACAGTTCCCGAGGGAACAGCGCGCGATAACCGAATTCCACGCGGGCGAAGCCGCGGGCAAAAGCTAGTGTGTTATATTCTTGGACATGAAAGACAGCATGCTCCAAATGAATCCTACTGAAGTTTGTGAGTGTGGTTTATGTGTATGTTTACTCTTTCACGCTAAAACGGCTGGACAGAATACATGAAATTTGGTATGTAGATAGCTAAACATTTGGAATAACAAAGGCTACTTTTTATTCCGATATTCGTATAGGATTAGGATAAAATCTGACGATATCGTGAGTTGCGAACAACCGGTGGATGTAAGTGGCGAGTTGTCGTTCATTGTGGCTGTGGCGTTCTAAAAGAAAGGCATTTGTTCATCAGCGAAGCTTTGTTCTTCCTGCTGATGATGATGATGATGATGGATTTTAGTCAAATCCTTCGATTTACCTCCATATTCTTGTAAGGCAAGTCTACGTGCAGTTTGACATTGCTGCTAGAGATCTTCTCGTTGACGGCGCCCCAACCCGCAGCGAACAGTTTCCCGGTCTCAGGGAAATTCCCTGTGATGTCTACGACGGGTAGACAGATGGGCCGGACGAAGTCTGAAAAGAAGCTGTTGCTCGCGAAAAGTTGTTTTTATACAGCAATACGCTAGCGTTTGACCACAATCACGCCTGGTGCTAAGCGAAGATGTGTACTAAGATGGAGCACGCTTGCCTACTAATATGGAGCACGCTTGCCTAATAAATGGTCATTCATCGTAGATTTGAAGACGGCCGGATTGTAGCGATAGGGAACATACGCATACCATAACACTCCTCGGCTGTTCGGATTCGGATTAAAGGACGAGCGAAAACGCTTTGTGCTAATTTTAGGAAGGTTGACAACATAAGGGTGAAGACCCCGACTGCTTCTAATAGACTATTTCTTAAAGGTTAAGACTTAATTATTTCTACACAGAATAAGCTTGATTTTCAAAAGAAGGATTTTACGGTTTACGATCACTTTCTTGGCACAAGATGTGAGCGCAATGTTGTGATACGATTTCATTTTATTCTCTAGTCTGTTGCAGCAAAATGGTTGAAATTAGGAGAGACTGTCATTTCTTTTACCTTTTAATTTTGCAAGTTTTATGTTACAATGCATTTTATGGAAACGATTTAGTTTACAGTCCCGGTCGTTACCACCAAAATCATCAGAGGTTTCATACAGACCAAACGCCTTGATAAACTTGCATAGGTTATCTTCTAACGTATTTCTTCGTGGCAATGCGAATCTTTAAGAAAACGACATGAACTAGCAAAGCGCACAAGACTTGCGGTGATGTAGATAGAGTGGTTATATACTTATACATATATTATTAGGCTTACCAGTATAAGGTGCAATGTGTTTCAATCTTAGCATTGCGATATCGTTCCATTTAAGCGAGTTGCGCGGATTGTAGTCTGGATGCGGGATGACCCGCTCAATTGGAATGATGACTGGGTCGACTGTGCAGTCCAATGTTCCTGGCTCACCCCCTTCGACTTCCACGCAGTCTGGACCTGAATTTGCTGTGTCGTATTCCCCCAGGCGGACATTTGATCTGGAAAGAAAATGTGGATTTTTAGGACACGGGAAGTGTTATAAGGAAAACTATCACTGGATGTTTTTAGGATTAATTCTTCTAAACTAGTTTGTGACGTTACTGTTTATCCGAGTCGATGTTAAGAATGTTCGGCAATAACATGTTATACTTTTGAGGTCATGCCAGTGAAATGGTTTTTATTATCTTAAAACAAGTTTGAATGAAAAAAAGAAAGAAAGAAAATAATCCATACTAATATTATAAATGCGAAAGTAACTCTGTCTGTCTGTCTGTCTGTCTGTTACGCTTTCACGCCTAAACCGCTGAACCGATTTTGATGAAATTTGGTACAGAGATAGAATAGACCCTGGGAAAGAACATAGGCTATTTTTTATCGCGAAAAAGAGGCTTTCAGGGGTTGAAATAGGGGATGAAATTTTATATGGTGGAAGTTCGTAGCTATCGAAGATAAAACCATGAAACTTGGCATTTAGGCACTTAATAAGAAATAATTCTATATTTGTTTGAGCTTTTTTAAAAAATCGACCTGTGAGGGGATGAAATAGGGGATGAAAGTTTATATGGAAGATCGTCATTGTCGAAGATAAATCGATGGTTCTTTATGAAACTTGGTATTTGGGCACGTGATAAGAGATAAATACATATTTGTTCGCGCGTTTTTAAAAATTCTTCCTGTGAGGGGTGAAATAGGGGATGAAACTTTATATGGAAGATCGTCATTGTCGAAGATAAATCGATGGTTTTTTATGAAACTTGGCATTGGGCTACTTATAAGAAATAAATAGATATTTGTTTAAGCGTTTTTGAAAATGATATCTGCGAGGGGATATTAGCAGAGGGGATGGTGCAGTGTTAGCAGAGCCTTTTAAGCTCATAAGCAAAATGTATGCAATGTGGGGTCATTTTAGATGGCTCATTCACATAGACAGTCAGACATGAAAAATTATGATTTTCAGATTTTTCTTATTTATTGTGCTATAAGAGCTACCTTTATGCAAAATTCCAAGTTTCTAGGACAGCCGGAAGTACCTACCCTATAACTTTTTCTGTTGAGGCAATTTGTATGGAAACACCTTTTTAACGACTGTAGCTTTTGATTGCCTTGACTTAGAGGTGTGATTTTTTCACAGCTTTCGGGACTATTGACCTGAGTTTAGGGTTTTAATTTCAACTCGATATATACCTTACTCCGCGCGTTTACGAGATAAAGGGTCTTGACAGACAGACGGACGGACGGACAGCAAAGTAATCCTACAAGGGTTCCATTTTTTCCTTTTAAGGTACGGAACCCTAAAAAACATTTGATCTAGCGCTTTTCAAATTTCGACCTATTTACTTGAAAATATGGGGATGAAAGTTCTTAAGGAATTCCAAAAAAGTTACTACGTATAAGTATATTTATCGGAAATATGTGTAGCTATGCTTAGTAAAAATGCCTTGACTTACAATAAAGGACGTAAGGTGTCAATAGTTCACTATGAAGAATTAGTCCTTTTGTGTTGGCAGGGTAGAATACACGTCGTATTGCTAAAATATGGCTACCCGCAAAATATTTATGTTTTACCAAAGAACATCGGATGGATGGATGTATGGAAGAACAAAAAAAAAATAGTTTATATTTGTAGCAATGTACTAAAATAGGTTATTTTTGGTAAACCGTAGAAGTTTCTATGTACTATTATTGGCAGAATAGGTATCCTATATAAATTAAATACTTCCCAAAATTACTATTTCAAGCGGAAGAAGTCGCGGGCAGAAGCTAGTTTATTTATAACAGCAATGACACATAATTAGTAAACACACGCGGGAACGAGGAAAATAGCCAAATTAACCAAGATTGAAATTGTCTTACGGATCTCCTGAATTGAGCACACTGCCAATCACGCAATGCCCAGCAGTCAGGACGTAGCGGCCACTGATCAGCACGCCTCCACACAACAGTTTTATCTTGCTGTCCTTCTTGTATTCTATCAGGGCCAGCCATGGATACTGGTCGATCGCTGTTGCGTTGCCCCCTGCAATCATCATGCATGGCTGTATATGTAACTATCGAGTAAGCAAGATGTGCATCTGCCGGAGTGCGGGGGTGAAATCAGAATTGAATACGAAGACAGATTTAATAGTGATGTAACAAATTGATCCGTTGTGGATTTGCAGTTACATTTAGGGGTTGTTTCACCATCCATTGATTAGTGCTAACTGACGGTTAAATGTGATGCCGTCTCTATTTGTTTTGTTCGAATAGACGGAGACGGCATCACATTTAACCGTCAGTTAACACTAATCAATGGATGGTGAAACAGCCCCTTAGAGTCGTTTTCAAGGTCATAATTACCTGTAATCCTATTGCTGGATCCATCTTGGCCACAACAATCGGTAGTAGGATCGGGCAGAGCGGCGGTCGCCACGCATTCGTCGCCGTTTCCAGGTGCGGGAGTAGGTGGAGGGTTAGGTGGAGGCGCAGGACTGGTTACCGGTGGTGGGCCGCAGTACACACTAAACGCCGCGGGCCCTTGGCATCTGACAATTGAAAGATCAGAGATGACAGCACTCGTAACGAAAACTAACACTCAGGCAAATCCTATTAAAAATATATATAAATAACTAGACTAGATCTAGTTACCTGAGTTTCTAAAACTTGAGCATACTCGGTAGATAGCATTTAAAACCCAACATACCTCAAGCTGTTCACGTAAATTTTGTACTCTTGCGTGACCCCGGGTGAACTGAGTTGGTTCTTGATGTGATCGCATTTCAATATGTCTATACATTCTCCTGCTTTGTTTTCTAGAGTGAAACGACTCGTTGTCGGACAACACACCTGGAAAAAGTGCATTTAAAGTTAGTTTTACTTTGCTTACGAATTATTGTTAACAAGCCATGACATAGGTGATATTAGAAAAAGCTGGAAAAAGATAAAATTAGTAGTATTAGAAAAAAAAATGTTGACCCCCAAACGTCACATATCTAAGGACACTTGGGTAGCTATGGTATGATACCTTAATTGTCTAAATCCGTCCAGCGGTTTGAGAGATATGCGGTAATAAAGAATATTACATGCATACATACAAGGTACGCGCGAAAAACAATACTAGCAGTCGGGTAAAAAGCCATGGTGGTCTAGTTTGATCTATGATGATGAATGGCGTAGATTAGCTAACCTTTGGTATTGCATCGTCGAATCCGCACGCAGACCTCTTTAGGAAATCTATCTCCTCTCTGGTGACACCTGGCTTATTGGCCATACCCCGCAGAGAATCACACATGATGATGCTCTTGCAGTCACCGCTCTTGCCATCGGGAGTGGTGCACGGAGACTCTGTAACAGTTGATGATGAGCTGACAGTGCTGAAATTGGTTGAATGAAAAGTGACCATTCTGTACAAAGCCCAATTTTATAGTCGGTGCTATTGTGCTACCAGATAAACCAGGTGCATTAAATCTTTCCCGCATGTACATTATGCAATCAACAAGGCAGCAGCCAGCAGTCTAGACTCCTCATGTCAAACGAACGGGTTCTGTCGAGACATTTGATGTACGAATAATAGATCAGATAAGATTCAGTTTGACATAGTATGACATCCCTGGCTGATGTGCTTGCCAGAACAATCTCCTTGCAGCAATGGAGTCTAAGACGGCAGTTACACGCTCAATTTGTCGTCAGATCCATCGTCCATTAGTCCGTGCAGGTTACACTACAATTCTCTCGTCATTCTTACACACACAATGATGTCACAATGATGGACTGAACTGACACCAGATTAAGCAATGTAACCAATGTCTAACATTTGAGGTGCAGGCAGAGGCAGTCTTGTCGTTCCACAAACGTCACTGTCATAATAATATTTTTTTTATTTTTATATTTTTTTATTAGACTGGATGGCAAACGAGCAAGTGGTTCTCCTGATGGTAAGAGATCACCACCGCCTATAAACATCTGCAGCACCAGGGGTATTGCAGTTGCGTTGCTAACCTAGAGGCCTAAGATGGGATACCTCAAGTGCCAGTAATTTAAGATTGGTTTTTTGGAATCTTTTTGTATTTTTTATTCAATTCCACCCGTAGAAATCGTCGCTGCTTAAGTGACTAAGTAAGAAACACAAGCTGAGATATGAGGTGCATAGGGAAATTCGTGTCGGTACCGTTGACCATCAGTGGTGTAGCGGTATAGCACGCGGTACAGATTACCGAGGACCTGGGTTCGATTCCCAGTGATGGTCTTATTTTTCTGTTTTTTCTGTGCATCTATATTTCAGTTTGTATTTTCAATGCCAGTAATTTCACCAGCTGTCTTACTCTCCACGCCGAAACACAACAGTGTAAGCAAATATGTACGCAGGTGCAGGTATGAATGGTCTGGTGAAATGAAACCTTCCAAAAACTCATATTTAGACGGTAATAGAGCCTGTCTTGTCGTATCGATGACATAATTGTGCTTAGTTCAAAAAGTTTTGCACATGAATGTGCACATGAGTGTGCAAATCTCTTTTCTCCTTTATCACCATTTTGCGTTTAACCATAAGAAGTGTATGTTTTATTAAAGGTGCAAATTAAGTGGGGAAAAATAAGAGGGATACCTTTAATTAAATGGATCATTTTATGCCTTATTCGATCCATGAATGTAGGTCTTTGCACCAAATGTTGGACTCTGCAAGCTGAAGTTTTAATCAAACCTTGACAGTCAATTCACATGAAAAGTTTGCCTAAGTAAAACCGCAATGTTTCTAACATGGCTTTTCCTCAATGAGTCAAGGTTCAATAAATGCATTTTAATATTGTTAGCTAACCTGTATCTACATTAATTTGGTAAAGGTCAACTTGCGAAGAGAAACATTTTAACCAGATCGTCAAACCTAAAAGTTTGATTGTGAACTGTGTTCGACTAAGTAACATTCCCTGATCAAGGAAACTCAGTGTTTCTGCAACTACCTGCGGTGGCAGTTTTTGTCGTCTCGAAGTTGAAAACACAAGTAACCTAGGGCTGGACATAAGTGACATTCATATTCATTCAGAAGCCAACGATTGACAGTTGACAAATCGTAGATAATGTTAAAGTCTGGTTATATTTGTAGGTATGCGCATATTTTATATTGACCTATCCACGTATTCATATCATTGTTGTTATGGTAGGTAGGTACCTATCTGCCTATCTATCTGTTTAAATTTGTTGTGCATGTATGTGTATTGTATGTGTTAGTTTTATGTATTCTTCATATTGCTCTAATCTACTGTAAATTGCACCACCTGCTAAAATTTATTCCTTACTCCTCTCCATTGTAAAGGTTGCATGGAAGGGATCGCTCTGAAGCGATAAGGCCGCCTATTGCTTACCTAAGAAAATCTCTATGTATATACCCGTGTTTTCTGTACTGCTTACTGTGTTGGTGTGCAATAAAGAGTTATTGTATTGTATTGTGTTGCATAAACAAAGGGCAGGTGTCATGCCGCATGCTGCATGCGGCGACCGCAAAAGTGTAAAGAATACGGTAGTGGGCTGCATTCGGCGAGGGACAGCTGCCACCGCCATAATATGGTCGCCGCAGTAGACGGACAGACTGAAGTAAAGACGATGTTCGTTCGCCGAAGTAGTTAGAAACCAATTCGGCGACCACATTAGGTGAACGACGCAGTGTGATTGCCGCTAAATTAATGCTATTCTGGTTTATCAATGATGATGGTCAAACAGCCAAATTACGCACAGTTGCAGGTGGCGTAGCGTAAATTTCCCGGCGGCAAGCCCCCTTCTCTAACTAGTAGTGGCATGATGTGAAAATTTCATGTAATTTGTCCTTTTATTTACATTGTGTCAATATTACGAATACGTATATAGAATCCTATACTTGGATAACTCTAATTAAAGTTAAAATTTTTGAAATAACCTAACCTAACCATTTATATATAATATAATAATATTCATTTATTTCAAGTAACATGACTCATAGAAAATAAAAAAAGGAAAAAAAATACACATCATAGAAACAAAGTACACTTGATTAATAGATAAATTACATTGTCACATTATATTTAAAATAAAAAAAACACTAAGGGGCTGTTCCACCATCCATTGATTAGTGTTAACTGGCGGTTAGGTGTGATGCCGTCTCTATTTATTTTGTTCGAAAAGACGAAGACGGCATCACATTTAACCGTCGTATAACGCTAATCAATGTATGGTGAAACAGCCCCTTAATTTATTAAAAATTATTAACATGTCAACAGAATTATTTACAATTTGACATTATACTAAGTATTATAATTTGACATTGAAAATTTGTACACCTACATGTAGGTTGAATATGCTGTACCAATATTTGTATTTTAAGACCGTGTATAACCGCATTCAAATCGGTCCACCCGTTTAAGGGCTACGCTGCCACAGACAGACACACAGATAGACACACACACAGGCACACATAGCGGTCAAACTTATAACACCCCTCTTTTTGTGTCGGAGCATGTTCTTTAGACTTTGGTCGGGGTTTAAAAATAATATTATGTATTAATGCGCCCTGGGTTCACGGTGGATAGCAGGCCGCTTCCAATCCAACTGGCGGTCTATAGGGGAGGCCTATGTCTAACAGTGTAGACGTCCTACGGCTACGGCTGATACGATGATGACTATTATTGTTTTGAACTGTTTATTATGTGGTATAATTATGCCTGTTTAATCACGAATAATATAGTAATTGTATATTTTTATTCAAAGCTCTTAATTTCCTTTCCTCGTAATCCAGCTATCGAAAAAAATTATAAATACCGTAAATATATAGAAGAAAATTAAATATGCACATATGTGACTGGATTCGCACCAAAATTAATAATTAGGTACCTTGTAAATTAAGTTAACCGCTTTAATTAACTACACATTTATACTTTAGGGAAAACCGAACGCAGCGATAGGTCAAAACATGGTTGCGATTTATGCAGGGTTCTCAACTATGCTGTATTTAGATACAAGTCGTACAGTTTAATACTCTGTTATAAATAAATATCTGTCTTTTTCCAACGTTTAAAGTAGGAGCGGGATAGTTATCTTTAAGGCGGCCACCTGTGCAAAACTTAACGAACCCAACTTTTTGTATCAGTGGCTCTGACACCCGAATCCCCACCGGGTTATCTAAAAATATAAATTATTTACGTGACGTCAGTCATGATAAGTATGCGTTGTGTAAAGGTTGTGTACACTAACTTTGAAGAGTCGCAACCGATAACATACCGACCTGGGCCTTCTCTTAAGCCTGGTTTAGACCTACAAGAAAATTCGTGTAAGTTGCATTACATTGCGAGACCGTAAAGCCAACGAGTTTTTAGTAATCAATCGAGCGCCGCAATGTAATGCAACTTGCACAATTTTTCTTGTAGGTCTAAAGTGTCCTTTACTTTTTAATTTTCTAACATAAATTTTCACTTCATGCCACTGATACGTATTATGAAGTTTATTCGCGGTATATTACGGAATTACATCTGACGAGCTAAAGCTCAAAGTAAACTGTCTCCGCGAGGCGTTCATTGATTAGTGATACGAAAACAGGAAGATTGCTAAAGTGAATAACTTTATTTATTTCAATGCAGTTGTTCTTAGCAACCCTGGTCTGAGCCGTCCCGTCATGTTTTAGCTTATCGGTCATGGAAATTAACATAACTTGTTCCTTTTTCCGCATAGTATTTATCATGTTAATATAGTACGAGTAGGTACGTATAACAGATAAAATAGCGTGCTGGTTAAATATTACCTACTGGCCGATAGTTACTCGATCTGATTTTAAAACCAAGTTAAGATCTCGTACAATATCACTAATGTTTGTTGTGGGAATTAGACATGGGTAATCTCGACTCCAACAAGGGATCTGATTCACTAAATCCAGCTCCGGTATCGGTACCGAATCCGCTTATCAACTCCGACTCCTTTATTGACTCCGGTTCTTTCGGGCGTTTTATTAGTTTGTCTATGGCCGATCCGGCTCGGTTCGGTACCGAGGTACTGAAGTACCCATTCGTCCTAATGACAATTTTGAATCTGTGAGTCACTTCGGGTATACTTACTACTGGCGAACCGGCTCCGTGGAGCGGCTCTGAAATTGGTATCATGCTATCCCTCTTCCTTTCTTAATAAATGCTATTATAGGTAGGGTGAGCGGGAAGGCACATATCCGATCCGATCCGACCCGACGTGATTGAACGAAAGTCGCTCAATCCAATAAGGTTGGTCGGAGTTAGTAACTCCTCGGAGTCGATGATTTGAAAGGAGTCATGAGGGATTCGGATCCACTTGAGGATCTGACTCTTTTGAATCTTCAGATCCGGATTTACCTATCTCTAGTGGGAATGTGGTACAACTTGGGGATCTTCAAAATACGAGCCTAGGTACTCTACCTTTTCTCAAAGCGCCGGCATCGCATCCATACTCGTAATTCAACTTATGTTATGGGCGGCTGTGATTGCTTTCCATCAGCTTTTCATTCAACGTAATACGAAGAAATGAATTTCGACCTAAACCTTTTTGATTAAAGCTTAAAACGCTTTTTAAATTTCTTCAACAATAGATATCCTTACACCTGCATTACGGTAGCTTATCTTTATGGCTCTTTACTCTAACGCTGCCGGACTGACTTTATCTAGCTAGCTACTTAAAAATAATATGAATTTGCGTTTTCTATCAGATAATACATCTGATCTGGAGTATATATAGCGTACTGTTTCTTGGACCGTTCGACAGTACGTAGCATACTTCAAATCCCTTTCCGATTGAATGTGTCCTTTTTCTTAGAACCGGTGCGTTATGTCAAAAACCGAAAGTTTTGGCTGCCAAAGAAAACATGGATGGCAAATATAAAGCGATTCCTAATTTGACCAGTACACGAATCTGAGTACAAAGAAATTATCTTCCTACCCGCGTTAGCTTAATTCTTTATAAAATGCCACAGAAAACTATCAATTTCAACTACGAAATTGGTAGTTTTTTGTGGCATTTCATAATAACATGGGTAGGAAGATAAATATTTTTTTTGCACTCAGATTCGTGTACTGGTCAAATTAGGAACCGCTTTGTATTTGCCATGTATTCTTTGGCAGCCAAAACTTTCGCTATTGAGATAACGCACCGGTTCTAAGAAAACGGACACATACAATCGGAAGGGGATTTGATGCATGCTACTATCAAACGGTGCAAGAAACAGCAAACTGTGTATATATACTCCAGATCAGATGTAAATCTGATAGAAAACGCCAAAGTATCTAGAGAGTTATGTAATTTAATCAAAATAAACAAAACAGGTTTTTGATTCCAAGCCAAGCTACATTCAATTTAATTTTTACCCCCCACGCAAAAAGAGGGGTGTTATAAGTTTGACCGCTCTATGTGTGTCTGGCTGGGTGTGTGTTTGTCTGTGGCACCGTAGCTGTTAAACGGGTGGACCGATTTGAATGCGGTTTTATTTTATTTCAAAGCAGGTTTACTAGCGATGGTTCTTAGACATGTTTTATCAAAATCGGTTCAGCCTTTTTGGAGATATTGATCTTTGAAATGACAATGTCGGAGTTTTTCAACTTTTTGTTGGTTAGGTTATTACTTAACTTGTTTCATATTAATTTACTTACGGATACTAACACATATCCAAGAAAGCATTTTGTAAATACAAAACAAGAAAAGTAAGTTGAATAAATTATGCTGTTAATATGCGCCGACTAAAAACTTTCACAATAATTCAAGCAAAGATTTGAAATACTAAGAAAAATAATAATTTTAAACTTCAAGACACGATTATTGTATCGTAGCATAGAATAGCGTTAGCTAAATTAACACGAATAACATTGCAAACGCCGAATGCAAAAATAAATAAACAACGAAAATACAGGGTAATGGTACAGTGCGCTTTAACAATTACCCTTTTTAACGCGAATAACGTTGCAACGAGTCATTACAAAAAGTGTCTAGATATTTTATGACCCGAATAAAAAAAATAAAGGGGTTTTTATTTATTTACAGGAAAGTGGCTAAAAATAAGGGTCAAAAATTCACACTATTTTGTAGGTAATTTAATTATCTATCTTATAATATACAATACATATATATCGGCAACTACAATTGTCAGTTATCTTTGTTAAAGTTGTTTTATTTTTACCTGTAAAGTTGATGTTTTTCGATTACACGTTTATTCGTTTGGGCCATCGATAAATAAATAAAAAAATGAAATATACATTTCAGGTCAAGTAACCATTAAGCTTTTGGATTCCGAAGGCAAGCTCACGTCTGCCGCCCCCAAAGTTAGCTCACACGCACTCATGTATATAAACATGAAACTTGCCTAAAAAACACTGTTTGCCCTAAACGAGAGATGCCGATGAAGCTGAAGGATATCACTAGATGAGCTAGTAAATAGAGTAGGTATTTACAAAAAAAGTTTAATAATTATAATGCTGCCTTTATTGTTATTTTGTTGTGTGCCTAGGTTTTTCCTGCGACATCCTTAAAGTGTTTCAATGAGGAAATATCAACTCGAACGGTCAAGGAGGGTCATAAATAAAAATAACTAAGATTACGCACGCCTTCTGTCCGTCCGTCCAATGTGTTGGCCTGTGCTTCTTTGAAATATTATTTTAGAATCGTAATAAGGTTGAGATTTTTGATTGTTGTAAAACTTGCAGGCAATGGTAGGAAGTGGGTATTTGTTGAGGATGAAATTGGTTGCATTACAAGTATCTTGCTGTGCCACTTTGAAATTTGCCTACAGCAGTACAATCTTGGAACATACTGACTGACTGATTTATGTAAAATAATGCACGTAACTGCGCAGAATGTTTATGTACATTTTTATCTTATCCGCGGAACGACAAAGAGTCTTACAATTTACCCTGCTGTTAAATAATGAAGGTCCGGTTGTATGACAAGGCAAATTACCAGGGCTCATAACATTTTGCGCTTTGATACTTTACTATATTTATTTTTACGGGTTATTTTATATTTACACATTGTGTACGTATTACACAAACATCTGAACCTAATGATTTCAACAGAACTTAACATGGGTACGTTCAAAATAATATCAATACCGTTAATATTACTTATTGCGTTAATCAAAAACAAAAACATAGTATTTGGTCAAATCTGCATGAAATGGAACTTACGGCCACGCACAAGACATAGGTAAGTCAGAGCGGGGATCAACCACTTAGCTGCCATATTCACTGAGTCACTATTCACATACTTTTATGTAGAAAATATATATATGATCTATCCACACCCGCCGCGTTCGCTTCGAGCGATATCCGTAAGATGTCTAACCTAAGAATCAATTCAACTCGAGTGAGGTGTTTTTTCAATTGACGCGAGTTTCTACAAAGTCATTAGTGATTTTACTTTGCGTTACGTTTGCTACTTTAAGTGTACGCGGCAAGGTTGACTATTGAACAGATGTCATAGTTCAGTGGCTAGGTAGACAGTAGGTCGGATCAGGAAAAAGTAGCTTTGGCGGTAGCTCGTAATTATGGGAATGTTAATTAACAATAATTAATTGTGCGGTTAGTTAATGTGTAATTGTGATTTTATTTTGGGTTGATATTTAACAAGACCGCGCAATACTTCAAATGAAGTTTGAAATAATTCATTTTAAATATAGACGCGAAATAAAACCTGTACTATTTATAAATGAAATGCATTGTCGCGGCTTGGCTTTCGCGGGATTTTCGAAAAAATATTTATTAGTGCACCTCTATTATCGTCAAGGAGTTGCCAAATTTTAAGCCTCTAGTTCTAGTAGTTTAGGTTGTGCGTTGTCTGTCAATCATTCAGTACGTTACTCTTTTATATGTCATTATCATCATCATCAAATGAGTCGCCCACTGATGTCGGACGTCCACTGTTGGACATCCCGCAAGACATAGGCCTCCCCCAATAGATCTTCAGTTGCTTCGGTTGGAGGCGGCTTGCATCCATCTTAAACCTGCGGCTTTAAAGTCATCCGTCCATCTCGTTGGTGGACGTCCTACGGCTACGCTTGCCGATCCGCGGTCTCCATTCGAGAACTTTTCGGCCCTAACGGCGATCTGTTCTCCGTGTTATATGGCCTGCCCATTGCCAGAACAACGAGCTAATTCGCTTGTATAATGTATCTACTATTTTTGATTTCCGTTAACTTTAAGGGGACAATCTACAGGTCGAATGAAGTTAATTTATCTAAGAAACTAGTGGCCTAACTCTTACTCTTTAAAGGATAATCAAGATTTAAGATAATTAATTATAAGCACTAAAACGGCGTAAAGGTCCTTAATTTATGTAATTTTTTCTAAGTCCATAACTAATTCGTTTATAATTCAAACATATTTAGCAAAAGAATGTTAAACATGTGGATATTTTTGATGACGTCTCTATTATAGGTCACGTCAATGCCACTTGTCTAGTTTGTTTATTTTACAATTTAACTATTAGACACCAATACCTGTGAAACTATTATATGCGTGAAAAAAGAATATTTATTCTCGAAAAAAAAAATTTTTTTTAGTTATCGAAAAGTGAATTACTTATCAGGTAATTCATATCAATGAACCAAACCGCGACAAGCGTGGTGGCCGAGTGGTTTGTCCTATGGCCTCTCAAGCAGAGGATCGTGGGTTCAAACCCCAGCTGGCACCTCTGAGTTTTTCGAAATGCATGTGCGGAATTACATTTGAAATTTACCACAAGCTTTACCGCGAAGGAAAACATTGTGAGGAAAGCTGCACATACCTGCGGAGCAATTCAATAGCGTGTGTGAAGTTCCCAATCCGCACTGGGCCCGCGTGGGAACTACTGCCCAAGCTCTCTCATCTGAGAGGAGGCCTGTGCCCATCAGTGGGACGTATATAGGCTGCGATGATGATGATGAACCGAACCGTCTGCCGAAGTTAGCGGATATAAAAAAAATACGGTGCATATTTTTGTAAACGTTGGTATGAAATCCGTCGTGCGCGAGTCTGATTTGATTATTAGCACTTGATTGATATTTCTCTAAAAATGCACAGGTAGTCTGCTGTCGCTTTATCTACTATTCGCACCGCTAACCGGTCAAACTGGTCACCTCATCTCGGACTCCTCACCTGACCATCACCTTAAGACAAATAAGTGAACGGGACGTTGATATGGAGACCGTGTAGCGCCATCTCTATTTTACAAATTTATTTGTTGCAATAATTACATGTGTCGTTGTCGTGTGTTGTTACTGGTTTTATTGAGAGCTTTTTTTTTTTTACTTTTTTTTTAACGTGCATTCTTTGTATGCTTGCTAAGGCGAAATCTTGCAAGAGGAATTTTAACGACTTATCTTAACACTAAAAAAATGTTATTAATAAGAAAAATACAACCGAATTGATAGCGTCCTCCTTTTTTGTAGTCGGTTAAAAATTAATTACTTATAAAATAATAAAAGTACCTAACGAGAACATTTTGTTTTAAATGTCATGTTGGTAAATGGTCATTATAGCACGAAGTGTATCGTGTTGCTATTAGTAAATCAACGAGAAAAGAAAGGAAATCTTTTGGCGGTTTAGGACCACAATGAGGAATGACCACTTGTTAAAATGACCAAAACGCATCTGGTTTTGAAAATACAATTTATATATTGTAATTGTCGGAGAAAGTTGTTCAGGAATCAAACAGACAATTCTAAGATATACTTTATTGTACTTAATTTATTACAGGTTAGCCTTTGCAGGCAATTAATGTTTCAGCAACATTGAAATAAAAATAAATTATTACCTATTAACACTTATAGTGTGTAAATGCAGCTCTTCCACCTCCACACTACAAGAGCACACACAAATCCAACTATCGCCATCACCATACTGTACTGACTCGTTTCGAACTAAACCAGAGTGCATCCTCAGAGTAACACAACCATTCACCATAGTACCAGATGCTAGATGTTAGTGTGTTCTTTGTTCATTGCGCAGCCGAGAAGCTGGCCACACATTGATTCTGATGCCTTACCAGCACACGCAATGAACAGAGAAAACGTTCGCCACGCCGCTGCCCGCTGGCGTTCAGCTCACAGCCAGAAGTATCTTAATTTAATTCCAATTAATATTAATTTATTTCACTTAACTTCAGGTACAAATATACTATATAAATTGAGACTCTAAAATCTATCTAAAGGTCCGGCGACAGTACAATAATCTGGTAGTGGAATTCCGGTGGTCCGGCCCGACCAAGATCGTCTCCGCACCGCACTGATTTGGAACTACGTAGTTAAGATGACAAGACAATGCAAGTACAGTCAATGAAAACATTATTTTTCAATATCACACCTATGCGATGTCGCACAAATATCGAGAACTTATCAAAGATGGTCGTAGTTTCTATACCGTAGACAACGTCGTTATTATTCATGCATATGGATCCTTAACCAAACAAGATAATCGGTCACATGAGTGTAAATACCAGGTTTTCCTGTAAGGCAAAATCTTAGACCTATACTGACGATTCCAAGGAGCTCATAGCGTTTCTCTGTGTAGCGCATTAGAGGTCCCCCGGAGTCACCATTACAAGTGGATTTTCCGATCTCGCCTCCTGCGCAGATCCGACCGAAGGACAGGTGCAGTCGAGGGTACTCCGAGTAGTCCGATTGGCAAATCTGGAATGAAAGCGAGAGTTTTAATGACCTAAAACAATTATTTGCTCACCCGCGATATTATATGATATGATGCCTATGCAACAAAAAACGTAAGTTCATGCCGCTTGCCACCTCCAGACCTCCACAATGTAAGAAAACACACGAACCCAACTATCACCACAAACGTTCACCGTGCTACCAGATGTTTAAAGATCTGGTTGAGTTCGAAATCTGAACTAAACAAACATTGAAATTTGACATTGTTAATAATGTAATTCCCCAAGTACCAACTTTATTTTTCTTAAACAAACTACCCACAAAAAATTAATAATCTTTAGACGTTTAAACTATGCTTTGTTAATGTGCTGTTTAACGAATCACAAATCTATCTATCTAATTTACGCCCAGGTACAGGTACTGAATACTTACGCGCAGATCAACGTAAGGAACCATCACTTGCATTTTAACCGGGCTTGCGTAGCCGCTCTCAGTGGCGCCCCACCCCGCTACGTACAGATTACTTGGAACAGTCGCACTGGGCGACGGCAGGCAGATAGGTTTGATGAAGTCTGCAAATAAAAGTTACACTAACTAAGCCGTGTGTCCACCAGAGATGTGCGAGGTAGCTGAGTGGCACTAGCAGCACTAGTGGTTTGATTGCTTAGTAGCGACATCTCTTGTCTGGGTGACCGGTTAGTTCCGAAAGAATGTGACGTCTCTCGACGAAACATAGATGTCGCTAGTGCTGCTGCTTAAGTAGCATACTTAGTAGAAATAAGAAACCTGAGATATGTATGCATAGGAAAAAATCGTGTCTAGATTCCTGTCCAGCAGTGGTTTAGGGGTTATAATAGCACGCAGCATGGATTGCTGAGGACCTGGGTTCGATTCCCAGTGCTGCTCTCTTTTTCTGGTTTTTTGTGCAACCATGTCTCAGTTTGATATTTTCGATATTGTTTCACGGGATACCCGTAAAAGTAACAAATTTTAAGTTGAAATAAGAGACTCCAAAAAACCAATCATAAATATTTTTAAATCTCAGATGCTTACCATTGAAGTTCACTGTCCTGTTGAGACGCACTAATGCGATATCGTTTTCGAAAGTCCTAGAGTTATACAAGGCATGTATTCTGATGCTCTGTATCGGTATGCTCTCATTGCCTTCATTACAATATGGCACCGCATACTCGTACCATGTATCGCAGTCAATGTTGGTCCTTGTGTCGTGTTCACCAAGACGAACGCTCTCTCTGTGAAATTTAAAGCTCTTGTCCAATTGCTCTTAGAAAGAAAACATTACAAAGTTAGGTTACTGCAGAGGCCTTATTGCTTGATGTTACAGTCACATTTATCATCTTTTAGAGAAATCCCATTCATATTATAAATGCGAAAGTTTGTAAGTCAGTTTATTTGTTACCTCTTCACGCATAAACCTCTGAGCCGGTGTAGATGAAATACGGTATACCGATAGTTTAAGTGCCGGGGAAGGCAACAGCTAGTACAATCATGATAGTCTATGCGTTAGACATTGTCTAAAGCCCAACACACACGGGCGATGGGTGCGGCTCGTGCGCGGGCCCGCGACGGGCGTATTTACATGGCTGTATATGGACGCACGACCCGGGTGTAGTTAATGTACGACTTGTTAATACACGCTCAAATAATGCACGGCCTGATAATCCGTTCTTATGTACATTTGTTTATTGTATACACCGAATATTAATAAATTTGGTAGAAAATAATTTAATTTGGTCCGGGTTCGCGGTTCACGGTTCACTGTGTTCTAATCTATTGTTATTCGAATCGATTGGATTCGGATTGTCACGTCGTACATTATCACTACGTACATTACAGCGCGCAATATTATGTACGGAATGATAATTGGAAGCAATAATGCTTCGGATTATCACGTCGAATTTATTGCGCGTACATTCCGAGTTGTAATTATTGGTTCCCCACGACCCGACCCGCGCTCGCCGTCCTGTCGGTGTGATGGCGCTCAGCTCAGCTCATATGCGCCATGTAAATACGCCCAGGGCTACTACGAAACTCGAAACTCGAAGTTCGTGTCGTGCGGTCCCTCTGACACTTATACTATTTAATACGAGAGCGAGAGGGACGGTACGATACGAACTTCGAGTTTCGAGTTTCGTAGTAGCCCTGCAGTCACGGGTCCGCACACAACCCGCGCTTGTCGTCTGTGTGTGTTGGGCTTAAATGTTTGACGTTTCCTCAACTTTATGTGCGTTGTGTTGGTAAATAAATATTCTGCCAAATGAAAAGATGATCAACTTACGGAGGGTTTGTTATACTTTCATGCACGCAATGTGCCGCTGTCAGAACGTATCTGCCACTGATGAGCGAACCGCCGCATTTCGTGACTATAGTACCGGCTTTGGTGTGTCGATATTCGAGAAGTGCAAGCCACGGGTACTGGTCGATTTCAGTTTCGTCACCACCTGTGAATTGAGTGGGATTCATTAAATCAGTAATATGGAGATGCATAACATTTTTTTCTGTATTGCCATACTCGTACTCGTATATAGTGAGACTAACAGATAGCCCATTGGTTAGAGAACCTGACTATCAATCAAGCTTGAGGCACAGCTTGAGGTTCGATACCCGGTCGGGGCAGATATTTATATGAAAAATACGAATGTTTGTTCTCGAGTCCTGGGTGTTTATATAGTATGTAGCTATATATTTAAGCGGCTTCGCTCGCGTTAAATTTGGGGTAACATCACATTTTTCGTGTTTTGATTGATTTTTCGGAGGATCACGTGGAAATACAAATACATACAGACGTTGTTTTAGACAGATGGTGCAAATTATGGAATTCAAAAATCAGCCTACATATACGTAATTAATCATAATTCATAACAACTTTAAAACCCTGTTTTGCTGATCCAGGGGTGGAATTTTAGAAAACGTTAAAGTACTACGCGTTTCTGTTTCCCGCGACTTCATACACAATATAGGATTAAATCCCGAGAAATTGTAAAGTTCCGCGGGACGTGAATTACTATTATGATCTATTTTTTTCTTTTATTGTCTATGAGAGACCATTGTAGCTTTCTATTACTGAAAGACTTTTTAAAATGTGCCCGAATTGAATTCATTTATTAAAAAAAAGGAGTCAATCAGTGATAGTGTAGCTTTTTATTGGTAAAATAATTATTTAAATCAGCTCATTCGTTTCAGAGAACCCAACAGACAAAGAAACAAACAAAGTTGAGTGTTCTAAAAATCTTCCCTAGTGCACTGTATTAGGTACTTTATATCCATCTTTGCCAAATTTCACACTATAGCATGCTGAACGGTTCTGTTGCTTGAAGATGGGCGGTTGAGTTCGAAACTTGTCAGTACAATGTGGTGGTGGTGGTGATAGATGGATTTGTGTGATTTGTGTGTGTCCTTACAGAGTGGAGGTGGAGGGATTGCATGAACACATTTCATGCATAAAAGTAGCATCATAAAGGTCGCGGGTGAGCAAAGTAATTGTGTCAGTTCGTTGAACGTACATGTAAAATTTCGAATCTGTGCTATCATATCTGCCCTTGAGGAATTCCGTCATCAGCAGACGACCCTGGCTGCAGCATCAGGTGGTGTATATATCATATAAACGCATTGTCATTGAAATTTAACAATTATGTAATAGTGCATTGTGTCTTAAGGGCGGTAAATAAGGAATTACGAACGAGAGTCTATTAGAAGCCCGAAGTCGAAGACTGAGGGCTTTAATGAGTCGATGTTCGTAATTCTAGTACCGCCCGTGCGACATACAATGTTTTTCATCACATTTGTAAGTTAAATTTTATATTTGTAAAAGAAAAAATATAATTGTTCCAAATATTGGCGATACCTTAGGCTGTGCTCTTGGCAACGTCGCCCTCTACCTCCCTCCCCCTCCCTCGGCATGCGCCGCAACGTGCGTGTGCATGTGGTGGTCCATGTAGTCCTGCAGCAGCGCGCGCAGCGCCATCAGTACGGGCACTGACTCATTGACCGACCTTGGGCTTCATGACAACAAAATTTGTACGCGCAATGACTCATTTACCGACCACGGGTTTCATGTCAAGCACATTAAGGTCGAGGATTTTAATTGGGGGTTGCAACAAGGTAGCCTGCATGTAACGAACTGTTTACGAGCAAGTGTGATGAAAAAGTTTTTGTGTGTGCTATCAACTTTTGAGGAGTTCCCTTCTACGGAGACGATCTTGGCCAGCTGAGCAGGATGTCACTGCTAAATTATTGTATTGTTACCAAATTAAGTACATCAGTTTGCCAAATCTCCAGTCCCTAATTTTATTAGTTTACCTTGTGCGTTTTCTGATCCAGTTGGTATATAAAATCCTCTTTATTAGTGTTATCCCGTGGGATTTTCTAAAAATCTTTAAAACTGTTTTTACCTGTTAGTATTACCTACATGCATGCCAAATTTGAAGTTTCTAATAATTATAGTTACGGAAATAGGGCCACTTTGAAGTGAAAATATAAATCCCATTTATTTCCTATCCCGTGGGAATTTCGAAAATCCTTCTTAGTGCGCGTTTATCGTGATCACACGTGATCGTGATTAAGGAACATATATTCCAAATTTCAAGTTTCTAGGCCCAGCGGTTTGGGCTGTGCGTTGATCTATAAGTCAGTCAGTCAGTCATTTGTTCTTTTTATATATATAGATTATATATTGAATATATTTATATTATATAGAGTATTTAAAAATGTACTATCTATTTAAGTGTTTAGCCTTTGCCAAGAGGTACCCCTACCCATAACAGAAGCTTTGCTTACACGGGTCTGGGCTAGATCAATTGGTGAATGTGAGCCGTGATAGAAGTATTAGGTTTTAATTTATGAAGTATTTATAGTGCCTTGTGGGAACCTATTAATTTCCAAATGGATGCGAAACGCTGTAGGTAGTATTACTTTCTGGTTTCTCGACCTTTTGCACCTCGGAGTTTCGAGAATCCTAGGCTAATTCTCGAGTTGAATCGGGTTCTACGAGTCTTTTATAAGGAAACTAATAAAAACCATGAATGAAATATTTTTGAATCTGTGGACGTTTTGTATTGCACATAATCATTATTTTTTCGTATTTTTCCCCGACTTCCCGGAGGAAGGTTATTTTTTTTCGAGCGTAGTATGTATGCATGTCCATTTCTTTGGTCCTCGCTGTAACCTAAACGGCTGGGCTGATTTTAGCATATGAGGAGCAGTTATGACGAATGTAATTACATTCGTCATAACTGACGGAGTGACATAATTATTTCAGGTGTTCACGAATAAATATGTCGGAGAAATTAAAAATAATATATTGTATTGTAACAATGTGGGTATCAAATGAAACTAATTTTGCTGATTCTAATTAAAAAAAAACCTATTTAAATTACATCCACGACGGGTACATCAAAAATCATGACTGAAATCGAAATTCATATTGAAGTCTGTTCTAAGTATATGTATAAGTAGGTATACTTTTAATCAATCATTTTTACAGAAATAGCAAAAAAGTATGAAATAAAACGAAAAAATTAAAAAAATCAAATCCCAAATCTAATTCATTTCGTGACCAGCTCAAATTTTTTAGTAATGAGCCCCAACTTGTTTAACTGTGGCGCATTGGTATTTTAGGCACGAGCGCCCTCTATCTGGTATAGCTTGGATTGCTCGAAACAGATGCAAAGTCGTGCTCCTACTACAGTCTCCTACTGGTAGGAGCACGAAACACAATATTATACTAATTCTCCTACTAGTAGGAGCATGAATACCTATATGTACTGATTTTCCTACTGAAAACCAGATGTATGGAATAGTATCATTTAGTCTAAAAAAACTAAAAACAGGGTGGTTCTAAGAAGCAATAGGTCATGCAGCCTATCAGTATAACGCAAAAGTATTCTGAAATGTAAAATTTAGCAATATGCGGAATAAATTATGAACAGATAGAGATGAACCTGAAATAGGATTTATATTCTCAGAGTATGTAACCAATGTTCAACCGATCAATGACATGACATTGGTCTAAAGAAATTGTAAACTTGGTACAACTGTCATTATAAGAAATTGACAATTTAGAAAGTGGTTCATTGTTCGAATTGGTCTCTGGTCACAGTGAGAAGTGGTCAATTTAGTGAGAAGACGTTATGACAATCAATCATCATCATCATGATCATCTCAGCAGTAGGACGATCACTGTTGGACAGAGGCTCCAACCATACCTCCAGTTGCTTCGTTGGCAGCGGCCCCCACCGTGGACCCACGGCTTTTACCCAAATCATCCGTCCATCTCGTTGGTGGACGTCCTACGCTGCGCTTGCCGATCCGCGGTCTCCACTCGAGTACTTTTCGGCCCCAACGGCAATCCTATACTTTGCGGAGGTTCATAATATCAATGAACTGAATCAATTGCTTCGCTCACCCGTGACTTTATAATAGCTACGTTTATGCATGAAATGTGTGTTCATACAGTTCCTCCACCTGCACACTGTCGGAATACGCACAAATCATACAAACACATCTATCACACCACCACACTACACTGATGCGTTTCGAATTCGACCAGATCTCATCTTTTAGAGCAACACAAACGTTCACTAAATAGATTTAGAAATAGTAAAAGATATAAAGATATTATTATAAAGGTCGCGGATGAGCAAAGTAAATATTTCAGTTCACCTATAGGTACAAAAATATATATGTAGTACTTACTGTACAGTCACCACCATAAGCGTGAAAGCTGTCTAGGTGCTGAAAAATATCTGAACATGATTATATATTTATTGTGCATTACGTAAATGCGTGTTCCGGATTTTTTTAAATGTTTAGACAGCTCCGCTATGTGTTGTGGCGTCAGTGCGAATATATCACGAAATAGAAGTATGCAAATCACGTAAACGATATTTTGAGCATGAAAGAATAAAACAAAGATAATTAAAACATTTTTAATAATAAGGGAGAACTATTTTTACAACGTCTCACAATTACCCTTACCTACCTCACATAAAGTAGAGGCAGCATCCAAAATAGATCTTGTATACTTAGCGTAGTTCTTAGCAGCAGTAAAAAAAAAAAAACAAAGTAGTTGAGATGGCTGTTCTACTTTTGTCATTTATAATTCCTATATCATATACCTAATTAAGATTGAGAAGTGAGTGAGAAAAACTGCAATCCCCTAACTTTAGGGCCTAAAGAAATTAAGTCTTTGAAAATAATGTCTATTGTCTGCCGCAGTGTGGATGCCGTCGCTCGATCGTCAAAATCCTGGGTTTTACAGCTAATAATTAATTAACTTAATTTTTTACTATCTTTTACACAGTAAGAGTTTAGGCTACTAGTGTCTTGAGAAATTAACTTCGTTTGACTACAGTGCCCCTCAAAGTTAACAATCAAAAATAACACGGTGTATAATAATCTTCATAGTGCAGACATTTTATAGATTATAGTTTTTTACCAGTGTCTAGGTATGCTTCATCATAATCAGTCGTAAGTCTATTCTTGGTAAAAAGTTGTTATCATTTATTTTACTTATAACAATTTAATAGATTTCTTAAAAAAAAAAAAATAATTATATTCACGATTTGATACCTACATGTTGTCTTTAGTGGTTATACGGATATTTTTGTGACAACCTATATATTCCTCAATTTAATCCGCAAGACCTTGTAAAATCAAAAAACATTGAAAAGTCCATAAATAATCAAATCATAATATGGG
>NC_133493.1:3161481-3216253 GCF_025370935.1 Choristoneura fumiferana
GGCCTAACTCTTACTCTTTTAAAGGATAATCAAGATTTAAATAATTAATTATAAGCACTAAAAGGCGTAAAGGTCCTAATTTATGTAATTTTTCTAAGTCCAAACTAATTCGTTTTATAATTCAAACATATTAGCAAAGAATGTTAAACATGTGGATATTTTTGATGACGTCTCTATTATAGGTCACGTCAATGCCACTTGTCTAGTTTGTTTATTTTACAATTTAACTATTAGACACCAATACCTGTGAAACTATTATATGCGTGAAAAAAGAATATTTATTCTCGAAAAAAAAATTTTTTTTAGTTATCGAAAAGTGAATTACTTATCAGTAATTCATATCAATGAACCAAACCGCGACAAGCGTGGTGCCGAGTGGTTTGTCCTATGGCCTCTCAAGCAGAGGATCGTGGGTTCAAAACCCAGCTGGCACCTCTGAGTTTTTCGAAATGCATGTGCGGAATTGCATTTGAAATTTACCACAAGCTTTACCGCGAAGGAAAACATGTGAGGAAAGCTGCACATACCTGCGGAGCAATTCAATAGCGTGTGTGAAGTTCCCAATCCGCACTGGCCCGCGTGGAACTACTGCCCAAGCTCTCTCATCTGAGAGAGGCCTGTGCCCATCAGTGGGACGTATATAGGCTGCGATGATGATGATGAACCGAACCGTCTGCCGAAGTTAGCGGATATAAAAAAAATACGGTGCATATTTTTGTAAACGTTGGTATGAAATCCGTCGTGCGCGCGAGTCTGATTTGATTATTAGCACTTGATTGATATTTCTCTAAAAATGCACAGGTAGTCTGCTGTCGCTTTATCTACCTTTCGCACCGCTAACCGGTCAAACTGGTCACCTCATCTCGGACTCCTCACCTGACCATCACCTTAAGACAAATAAGTGACGGGACGTTGATATGGAGACCGTGTAGCGCCATCTCTATTTTACAAATTTATTTGTTGCAATAATTAATGTGTCGTTGTCGTGTGTTGTTACTGTTTTATTGAGAGCTTTTTTTTTTTTTTACTTTTTTTTCAACGTGCATTCTTTGTATGCTTGCTAAGGCGAAATCTTGCAAGAGGAATTTTAACGACTTATCTTAACACTAAAAAAATGTTATTAATAAGAAAATACAACCGAATTGATAGCGTCCTCCTTTTTGTAGTCGGTTAAAAAATTAATTACTTATAAAATAATAAAAGTACCTAACGAGAACATTTTGTTTTAAATGTCATGTTGTAAATGGTCATTATAGCACGAAGTGTATCGTGTTGCTATTAGTAAATCAACGAGAAAAGAAAGGAAATCTTTTGGCGGTTTAGGACCACAATGAGGAATGACCACTTGTTAAAATGACCAAAACGCATCTGGTTTTGAAAATACAAATTATATATTGTAATTGTCGGAGAAAGTTGTTCAGGAATCAAACAGACAATTCTAAGATATACTTTATTGTACTTTATTTATTACAGGTTAGCCTTTGCAGGCAATTAATGTTTCAGCAACATTGAAATAAAAATAAATTATTACCTATTAACACTTTATAGTGTGTAAATGCAGCTCTTCCACCTCCACACTACAACACACACAAATCCAACTATCGCCATCACCTTACTGCATTGACTCGTTTCGAACTAAACCAGAGTGCATCCTCAGAGTAACACAACCATTCACCATAGTACCAGATGCTAGATGTTAGTGTGTTCTTTGTTCATTGCACGGCCGAGAAGCTGGCCACACATTGATTCTGATACCTTACCAGCACACGCAATGATCAGAGAAAACGTTCGCCACGCCGCTGCCCGCTGGCGTTCAGCTCACAGCCAGAAGTATCTTAATTTAATTCCAATTAATATTAATTTATTTCACTTAACTTCAGGTACAAATATACTATATAAATTGAACTCTAAAATCTATCTAAAGGTCCGGCGACAGTACAATAATCTGGTAGTGGGAATTCCGGTGGTCCGGCCCGACTAAGATCGTCTCCGCACCACACTGACTTAGAACTACGTAGTTAAGATGACAATGCAAATACAGTCAATGAAAACATTATTTTTCAAAATCACACCTATGCGATGTCGCACAAATATCGAGAACTTATCAAAGATGGTCATAGTTTCTATACCGCAGAAACGTCGTTATTATTCATGCATATGGATCCTTAACCAAACAAGATAATCGGTCACATGAGTGTAAATACCAGGTTTTCCTGTAAGGCAAAATCTTAGACCTAGACTGACGATTCCAAGGAGCTCATAGCGTTTCTCTGTGTAGCGCATTAGAGGTCCCCCGGAGTCACCATAACAAGTGGATTTTCCGATCTCGCCTCCTGCGCAGATCCGACCGAAGGACAGCTGCAGTCGAGGGTACTCCGAGTGGCAAATCTGGAATGAAAGCGAGAGTTTTAATGACCTAAAACAATTATTTGCTCACCCGCGATATGATATGATATGATGCCTATGCAACAAAAAACGTATGTTCATGCAGTTCGTCCACCTCCAGACCTCCACAATGTAAGAAAACACACGAACCCAACTATCACCACAAACGTTCACCGTGCTACCAGATGTTTAAAGATCTGGTTGAGTTCGAAATCTGAACTAAACAAACATTGAAATTTGACATTGTTAATAATGTAATTCCCCAAGTACCAACTTTATTTTTCTTAAACAAACTACCCACAAAAAATGTATAATCTTTAGACGTTTAAACTATAATAATAATAATAATTAAAATTGTTTATTTCCTTTTACAAAAGTTCTTATCGAGATAACAAGGTTGAGACCCCCTATTAAAGTTTTGAACTTGTGTCAGGAGGCCTCGCTCTTCTAAAACTAGATAATTTTTAAAAGCCAGGAAAATTACAATTTGTACTTAACTTACTTAACCTAAAACACTATTTGCATGATTATGGGCATGCAATATGCATATGGTGTGTGTGTGTGTGTATGTGTTGTGTGTGGTGTGTTTGTGTGTGGTGTGTGTGTGTGTGTGTGTGTGTGTGTGGTGTGTGTTTGTTGTGTGTGTGTGTGTGTGTGTGTGTGTGTGCGTGTGTGTGTCATGAGTGCGCCAGAAATATAGTTGGGTATGGTATATAACCTACTACGAGGCATCTGATGGTAGTAAGAGGTTTTCAGTTTTAAGGTAGTCGAGTTGAGCAAGCCAGTTAGTCAGGACTGCCCTACAGTCACTACAGTTTTAATGGATAGAAATTGAGTCTTTTATTTAACCTATTATACAGCTGTGCCGAAAGTGCATCAAATTGTCTTCTTGCAAAAGTGGATTTACATTGAGGCATAGGAGCTACAGATTTATTCTTCTATGAGTATTATATGACGGTGTAAAAAACCAAACTCTTATGGAGCCTTAGGACAACAGATACTATGTAAAGTTTACGCAAGCTTAAGAGATTACACTGGTTATAAAAGTTCAGAAGTGGGGACCTATAAGGTTTGAAATACATTACTTTCATAGGCATCTTTGAGCCCTTTCCACTTCCTAAGAATTTAGTTTTAGTTTGCTCCGCCCCAGACCGGAATGCAATAAGTCATGATGGATTGTGCAAGTGCAGTGTATATCCTATTAAAGGGAGGGGGTTGTTATATGTCTGAGTGTTTTAAAGATCCAAACTAGTTTGCGAATGCGGTTATTAATGAAGTCAAGATGCGGGTACCAGAGAGACGTTGGTCAAAGAAGACACCGAGGTATTGTGGAGCTTACTCGTTCAAGTTGTATGCAATTGCAGGGAGCAACGAAGTTACAGGAATGGAGTTTAAGCCTAACACTATCTGGGGGTTGTCCACTAGCGTTTTTGAAAACATATGAAGTTGGACTTAGCAGTATTGAGGGTAAGTAAGTTGGAGATAAGCCATTTATTGATATCAGACAATCCCCTTTCAGCAGCACCTAACACTGTATCCCAGTTCTTACCACTGAAGAGTGCGACAGTGTCGTCAGCATATAGGAAGACGTGACCCTCAAAGGAACAGACATAGCAAGGTCATTGATATAGATAAGAAAAAGAGTCGGCCTAAAATGCTCCCTGTGGTTACGCCAAAAGAGACTACTGATTCAGCACTAAGATAATTCCAATCCTGACTCTTGACTACGATTATTTAGGTAGTCGCGGAAGAGTTCAAGCGGCTTACCTCTGATCCCCATATGCTGCAACTTGTTAAAAAGTAGCGGAAAAGAGACGGTGTCGAAACGCTTTCTTTAAATCAAGGAAAACTGCTACACATTATCTCCTTTATCGACTTCTTTGTTAATGATTTGGGATAGGCCAAGTACCGCATCCTCCGTTGACAAGCCTTGTCTAAAACCGAATTGTGATTTCGAAAGTAAGTTAAATTGATTAAGGTAATATTTAGTCTGTTATTTATTAATTTTTTACTATTTTGGAGATAGCTGAAAGCAATGAAATTGGTCTATAACTATTCGGATCCGTTTAATTCCGTTCTTAAAAATAGGTGAAACAATGGACTTCTTTAATGCAGATGGGAATACACCCTGTGAAAAACACAAATTTGTTAGGTGACTAACGACTGGGGCATAGCACTAGCACACAATTTTAGAAATTTTGTGGGTATACAGTCATAGCCAGGTGCACTATCTGACTTAAGAGACATTAATACATTTACTACTTCTTCAGGATCAGTGTCAAAAAGAACGAACGAGCAAGCTATGCTTTGTTAATGTGCTGTTTAACGAATCACAAATCTATCTATCTAATTTACGCCCAGGTACAGGTACTGAATACTTACGCGCAGATCGACGTAAGGAACCATCACTTGCATTTTAACCGGGCTTGCGTAGCCGCTCTCAGTGGCGCCCCACCCCGCTACGTACAGATTACTTGGAACAGTCGCACTGGGCGACGGCAGGCAGATAGGTTTGATGAAGTCTGCAAATAAAAGTTACACTAACTAAGCCGTGTGTCCACCAGAGATGTGCGAGGTAGCTAAGCGGTGCGAGGATGTGGAACGTTGTGAATGTTTCCACCTGAGATGTGCGAGGTAGCTGAGTGGCACTAGCAGCACTAGTGGTTTGATTGCTTAGTAGCGACATCTCTTGTCTGGGTGACCGGTTAATTCCGAAAGAATGTGACGTCTCTCGACGAAACATAGATGTCGCTAGTGCTGCTGCTTAAGTAGCATACTTAGTAGAAATAAGAAACCTGAGATATGTATGCATAGGAAAAAATCGTGTCTAGATTCCTGTCCAGCAGTGGTTTAGGGGTTATAGCACGTAGCATGGATTGCTGAGGACCTGGGTTCGATTCCCAGTGCTGCTCTCTTTTTCTGGTTTTGTTTGATATTTTCGATATTGTTTCACGGGATACCCGTAAAAGTAACAAATTTTAAGTTGAAATAAGAGACTCCAAAAAACCAATCATAAATATTTTTAAATCTCAGATGCTTACCATTGAAGTTCACTGTCCTGTTGAGACGCACTAATGCGATATCGTTTTCGAAAGTCCTAGAGTTATACAAGGCATGTATTCTGATGTTCTGTATCGGTATGCTCTTATTGCCTTCATTACAATATGGCACCGCATACTCGTACCATGTATCGCAGTCAATGTTGGTCCTTGTGTCGTGTTCACCAAGACGAACGCTCTCTCTGTGAAATTTAAAGCTCTTGTCCAATTGCTCTTAGAAAGAAAACATTACAAAGTTAGGTTACTGCAGAGGCCTTATTGCTTGATGTTACAGTCACATTTATCATCTTTTAGAGAAATCCCATTCATATTATAAATGCGAAAGTTTGTAAGTCAGTTTATTTGTTACCTCTTCACGCATAAACCTCTGAGCCGGTGTAGATGAAATACGGTATACCGATAGTTTAAGTGCCGGGGAAGGCAACAGCTAGTACAATCATGATAGTCTAGAGCCCAACACACACGGGCGATGGGTGCGGCTCGTGCGCGGGCCCGCGACGGGCGTATTTACATGGCTGTATATGGACGCACGACCCGGGTGTAGTTAATGTACGACTTGTTAATACACGCTCAAATAATGCACGGCCTGATAATCCGTTCTTATGTACATTTGTTTATTGTATACACCGAATATTAATAAATTTGGTAGAAAATAATTTAAATTGGTCCGGGTTCGCGGTTCACGGTTCACTGTGCTGCCGCTGTCACAATTGGACCTAACACAACCCAACACAAATCTATTGTTATTCGAATCGATTGGATTCGGATCGTCACGTCGTACATTATCACTACGTACATTACAGCGCGCTATATTATGTACGGAATGATAATTGGAAAGCAATAATGCTTCGGATTATCACGTCGAACTTATTGCGCGTACATTCCGAGTTGTAATTATTGGTTCCCACGACCCGACCCGTGCCCGCCGTCGTCCTGTCGGTGTGATGGCGCTCAGCTCAGCTCATATGCGCCATGTAAATACGCCCAGGGCTACTACGAAACTCGAAACTCGAAGTTCGTGTCGTGCGGTCCCTCTGACACTTATACTATTTAATACGAGAGCGAGAGGGACGGTACGATACGAACTTCGAGTTTCGAGTTTCGTAGTAGCCCTGCAGTCGCGGGTCGCACACAACCGCGCTTGTCGTCTGTGTGTGTTGGGCTTAAATGTTTGACGTTTCCTCAACTTTATGTGCGTTGTGTTGGTAAATAAAATATTCTGCCAAATGAAAAGATGATCAACTTACGGAGGGTTTGTTATACTTTCATGCACGCAATGTGCCGCTGTCAGAACGTATCTGCCACTGATGAGCGAACCGCCGCATTTCGTGACTATAGTACCGGCTTTGGTGTGTCGATATTCGAGAAGTGCAAGCCACGGGTACTGGTCGATTTCAGCTTCGTTACCACCTGTGAATTAAGTGGGATTCATTAAATCAGTAATATGGAGATGCATAACATTTTTTTTCTGTATTGCCATACTCGTACTCGTATATAGTGAGACTAACAGATAGCCCATTGGTTAGAGAACCTGACTATCAATCAAGCTTGAGGCACAGCTTGAGGTTCGATACCCGGTCGGGGCAGATATTATATGAAAATACGAATGTTTGTTCTCGAGTCCTGGGTGTTTATATAGTATGTATTTAAAAATGTCTATATATTTAAGTACGTTTATCCGTTGCCATGTAGGTACCTCCTACCCTTAACAGAAGCTTGCTTACTTTGGGACTAGATCAATTGGTGTCAAGTGTCCCGTGATATTTAGTATTTTTTTTATTTATTTATAGTATTATGGTGCCTTGTGTAACCTTATTAATTTCTTGAAATTAGCTTCGAAATCGCTGTAGGTACCTGTTGGGGTTTCTGGTTTCTCGACATTTTTTTCTCCAGTTTCGAGAATTCTCGAGGCTAATTTCTCGAGTTTTCTCGAGTTCTCGAGTCTTTTATAAAAACCCTAATAAAAACCATGAATTAATATATTTTTTTTAATCTGTGACGTTTTTATTGCACCATAATCATTATTTTTTCGTATTTTTTCTCCGACTTCCCGGAGCAAGGTTATTTTTTCGAGCGTAGTATGCGTATGTCCGTTTCTTTGGTCCTCGCTGTAACCTAAACGGCTGGGCTGATTTTAGCATATGAGGATAATTACATTCGTCATAACTGACGGAGTGACAATTATTTCAGGTGTTCACGAATAATAATATGTCGGAGAAATTAAAATAAATATATTGTATGTAACAATGTGGGTATCAAATGAAACTAATTTGCTGATTCTAATTAAAAAAAAAAACCTATTTAAATTACATCCACGACGGTACATCAAAAATCATGACTGAAATCGAAATTCATATTGAAGTCTGTTCTAAGTATATGTATAAGTAGGTATACTTTTAATCAACCATTTTTACAGAAATAGCAAAAAAATATGAAATAAAACGAAAAAAATTAAAAAATGAAATCCCAAATCAAATTCATTTCGTGAGCAGCTCAAATTTTTTTAGTAATGAGCCCAACTGTTTAACTTTAAGTCTAGCTATATAACAGAGTTCTAGACCACTAGAGTTATTTCTAGCTTTTCGTTTTTTTAAAGCAGTCGCGTTTGATATTTTGGTACTTTCACTACCTCTTATTAAAATTCTTCTTGCCTTAAGGAACAAAAATAATCTTACGTAATAATCGAAACTTAAGAATAAACTGAACAGGTCAGCTATATGCACGAGAGTTAACAACTTTTGGGAGTACAAATGAAAAAGTTTATGGTTTTTTTGCGTGGGGGAGAATACTAAGCTATCTAATTTTAATTATTAATAAGTATTTTAATTTAGTTATTCAGTCCCCAAAAGCCATTAACAGCGAAAAACAGCAAACTCGAGAATTCTCGAGTTCCGGTAATTTTTTTATCGTCTCGAGTGAAGCCAAATTTCTCGAGTTATCTCGAGTTCGAGAAAATTAATGACATGTCGAAATGCCAAATAGCTGCAATACCTTGTTTATTTTTGAATGAAACTTCAATAATTAATCGACTACTAGAAGCGAAACCAGCACATACGCAGTTATAATTAACTAATACAGACATTTCGCGCGTAGGCCAGTTAAAATTTCAATTTGTATGGAAACACGAACAGCGCCTCTAGCGGAACGTTTGCTATGTTTGTGTTACTATACAATTGAGATTTTAACGCGAACGCGATCGAGACGTATTTTGTAACCGAAAACTTACACTAAGGGTACAGATAGTCAAGGTACTTAACTTACCTAGTATTCTAGAAGACGAGGCGACTTGGCCACAACAACCTTCGCTAGGGTCCGGAGGTAGAGAAGTGGCTTGGCATGTTCTTATAAACCTTTGTAGCGGAAGTGGAAATAGGAGTAGGAACGGGTGTAGGAGTGGGTGTGGGGGTGGTTGGGAGAAATGGCGGCATTGGTGCAATAGATTGGGTGGATGGACCATATAGAACGGGTATCGACGTAGGGCAGCAGATATTGAAACTGGTGTTTCTCTTTCTATTGCAACTGAAAACAGAGGATAAATACTGTTTAATAAAAACCGTCAAGTTCGAATGGGACCCGTACACTAGGATCTGCATCTTTTTATCATGCATCCTATAATTTAATTCTTCTAATTTTGTTATATGGTATGGCATATGACAGGGTGTCTGTCGAAATGCTGAGGACAGGGTGTGGTGGCTAGTCAGTTGTACCGCCTTTTCAACATGTGTTGGAGGAACGGTCGGGTACCAGGAGACTGGTGCAAGGCCGTTTATCGTGCCACTTTACAAGGGAAAAGGGTCACAACAAGACTGCAAATTACCGCGGCATAAGCCTTCTCAGCGTTGTCGGCAAACTGTATGCTAAGGTGATCATTGAAAGAGTTATGACAGAAACAGATGAAAGAATATTGGATGTACAAGCGGGATTTAGAAAGGGAATGGGATTACGGATCGGGTCTTCTTACGGTGCATAGTTGAAAAATATTTGGCAACAAACCAAAAAAGTCTATTGCGCATTCGTAGATTTGGAGAAGGCTCATGACAAAGTGATGAGGAATGAACTGTGGTCGGCATTATCTGCGCATGGGGTGAGCAGTGGTCTTGATTCGAGCACTGAAGTCTCTCTATGAGGACTCCAGTGCTTGTGTTAGAATAAACGGAGCGTATACTGAATGGTTTAACATTCAAAAAGGTGTTAGACAGGGATGTGTAGCGTAGCGTCGGCTGAGGATTTGCAAGGGATGGTAACTATTATGAATGATGCTTTGGAGAGACAGGGAATGAAAGTGAACGTAAAAAACACGAAAGTTATGGTATTTGAAAAGGAAGAGAACGTAACGGAAGTGTGTGTCGAATTGGTGACGAAAACTTGGAGCAAGTGAATGGATTTGTGTACTTGGGATCTATGTTTACTAGGGATGGAAAGTGTGAAAGGATATTGAAAGGAGAGTAAAGGCTAGTAACGTAGTGAATGGAGCGTTGCACACCTTATGAATAGCCAGAAAATCTCCAAAAGAGCTCGTCTGGCGGTGCATAGAGTGGTGCTGGTGCAGTCACCAGCATTAATATCTTCCACAGCGGAGCGTGCAAAATATCTGACACGTCCTTCCGGCTAGAAATAGAGTCGTATCAGATATTTATGCACGCTTGTTGTATCAGATATTGGTGCTGGTGAGTGTACCAACCCTCATGTATGGAAGTGAAAGTTGGGTGTGGCAGGAAAGGCATCAGGGAGGAGGGGAGTAGAATAAATGCGGTAGAAATGAGAGTGTTAAGAAGTATGTTAGGTGTGAAATTGAGTGACAGAATTAGAAATAGTGCGATAAGGGAACACTGTGGTGTAAATGAAGGTATAGTCACACGGATTGAGAAAGGGATGCTTGGATGGTTTGGTCATGTTGAGAGAATGAATGATAACAGATTGACTAAGCAGATCTATAAGACGAGCGTGAATGGGAACGTTGGGAGAGGAATGCCTAGACGAACGTACCACGCTCAAATCGGGGACGTTCTGAAGAAAGGTCGGGTCAGGAGCACTCTAACTAAACCGACATGCATGCATGAAAAGATTGATGAATGTAGAGGAAGCGAGAGTTGTATGCCAGAATCGTAGCAAGTGAAGGATCTAGTCTCTGCCTACCCCGTTGGGAAAGAAGCGTGATTTTATGTATGTATGTATGTTGTTATAGCGGCCATAGTAATTCTTCTGAATAATTAATCAAATGTCATCTGGAATATTCCCTATTTTTTTCGTAAAGATTGCATTAAGATTGCTCTATCTAAAATTACGTGTATGTATAGTATTTACGTGTGATTCTTCCGAAAAATCAATCAAAATACGAAAAAAAAAAACTTAGAAAGTAAACCTATATCACCTACCCCTTTAACGCGAGTGATGCAGCGGGCAAAAGCTAATTAGGTATATTTCCAGATTTAGGAATACCACTATTTACATTATGCTACAGAATAGAACTAACAGCCATTACATAATCATACCTCGGAGACAAGAAAGCGAGAGCTTTGATCATTGTTAGATTGGGAATCACAGTACACCTCTCAATATCTTTGCATTCTCCTTTTATTCCGTTGAGAAGCTTGCATTTCTCTGATTTTTTAGGAAGTGGACAGCATATCTGGAATAGTTATTAATATTTTATTATTATATTACATATTTTTAGTTATTACAAACATTTTATATCAAAGGAACATCAATCAGTTATTTCTACATTATGCTTGTAAATGCTAGGTAATTTAAAATGTTCTATTCTGTTGTGAACAATTTTTTAAAATTTATTATTTAAAGTAAATGAAAATGATACAGTGTTATACCTCCCTATAAATTGAACAAATAGCGACAGAAAAACACGAACGGTTTGTCTTTTGTTGTTGGTCCTTGCGCTTACAACGCATCAAGATTTTGTACTAAATACTTAGCACATAAACAAAAATAATTTATACTATATAACTACATATTAATCCGTCAACAGGATTATTATAAGATGTTTGCATATGCAAATGCATATAATTCTATTTTTGTAGTGTTATTGCATATTTTGGTGCTTTTTCATTGACTGTAGGTATTTGTTTACTTATCTATCTACGAAAATCTTATTTGTGTTGAAATAATGCAGCCTGTGAAAAAAAAAAATGTTGACTTTTAAATCTTGGATAAAAAATTACCCAGGCCAATTTACGACTGATGGCACCGTGATTCTGCAAGGTTTGTGAAAAGCCTTTATCAAAAGAAATGAAATAAATGTGAAAATAAATTTATTTATTTATTTATTTATTAGGAACAGTTACAAATTACAAACAGATACTATTGTAATTGACACATTTATACTACACAATCAAAGTTTGTAACTTAACTACAACTGTCCACAACAATCATAATGTGGCTAAAGGAGCATGCAAGATGAAATAAGTTTAATACTACATTATTGCTAAAATAAACTAACTAGGTATCTAAAACTAATGTCACAGTGGATTTAAATGTTTTTATTGACATTGAAAATATGTCACATTCTGAACATATCTTATTAAATGTACGACACAGGCGGGCGATTGGACAATTAGCGGATACATTATTATTACTGAGCGGGCAAGAAAACAATTGAGGGTGCCGGATAGGCCGTGTGCCACATTTAAACTTAAATTCATGGATAATATTTGCGTCTACAATGTTATTTAGAATTTTAAATAAAAAAGTCATATCCGCAATTTTTCTTCTATGTTTTAAAGTATGTAATTTGAAAAAATCCAATCTGTCTTCATAGTTGGGAAGGGATTTACGTTTGCCCATTATCCTACATGCCAACCTCAATGCACGAGCTTGAACAGACTCAATTTTCTGGATATGTACCGAATAAATAGGGTACCATATGGAAGAGTTGTACTCAAGAATACTTCTTACTAGGGATTCGTAAAGTAATATTAATGTTTTACCCTGCTTAAATGGTTTACTGACTCTGGTTACAAAACCAAGCATTCTATTTGCCCGAGTCATTATATGCTCATAGTGCTGTCTGAAGGATAGCTGACTGTCATAATACACACCCAGATCTCTGACTACATCGACACGATCTAGCGACTGCTTGTCAATCTTATAATCGTAAGATATTTTATTTTTGTTTTTAGTAAAAGTTATGCATTGACATTTTTTAATATTGAGTTTAAATTTTAAATGTAAATTATAATAAAAAAAGTTTTTTTGATTGTGCATATTTAGTGCATATTTCGCCCTTTTTTAGTGCATATTTGCATGCATATTTTGGCATTTTGATATTGCATATCATATAATCTGATGTCTAATTATAAGTATTATAATATGTTCTTACTTTTGGTGTTTTTCCTTCGAAACCACAGCCTATTTTTCTTAAGATTTCCGTCTGCTGCCTTGTTCTGTTGTGTACTTTAAGGAAAGGTATCGTGTCACATGTGTAAGGCAGTATGCATTCGCCTACTTGACTGTCGTATGATATACATTCTGTGTAAAAAAATAAAAGTTCATATCAGGGTATATTATAATATATATATTAGCATTTAAAAACAGTCCTTGGCTACACTTTTTGACTTTATCAACATTTGCATGTAACATGTAATTATGTATGTACGGTTATTATGTACTGCTTTTTCTCAAACATATTAAAAACAAAGCAAACTAACCTTTGCAACAAAACTTTGAACATCAAAAATTAAAACAAAATTTTCTGACATAGACTAGGTACGATGACATACGGATGTATCATGCAAACCGTATTTTTTTTTATTGCAGACATTAACATACGAGATTTTTTTTAAATCGTAAATGTGAGATTTGTCAAAATTGTATTCATTTCGAATAAAACGTCATATTACTCCCATTTGCTCGTTGGCCATCCATTAAAAAAAAAATAAACTAATCCGACCAAATTACTTTTTTTTGAAGTGTCCCAAAATTTATTGCAATAATAAAATCGATTTGAATGATATTTTTATGCAATAATAAAAGAAATTCGTTTATCCTAAGGCTCCGTTTCCGCCAGAGATGTGCGAAGATAATAATATGTTGTTCGGAATGTGTTTTTCATAAACCAATAGGAACGCTTCATTTATCTCGCCTCGCTCCGCTCAGCTGTTTCCACCAGAGATGTGCTGTGCGAGGATGTGTAAGTGAAGCGTTTCTATTGGTTGATGAAAAACACATTCCTCGCAACACATCCTCGCCCTCGCACATTTCTGGTTGAAACGCTGCCTTATCTTATCTTGCTCCTTAATCCTGCCGTGAAGCAGCAGTGCTTGCACTGTTGTGTTTCGGCGTGGAGAGCAAGACAGCCGGTGAAATTACTGGCACTTGAGGTATCCCATCTTAGGCCTCTAGGTTGGCAACGCAGCTGCAATCCCCCTGGTATCGCAGGTGTCTATGAGCGGTGGTGATCTTTTACCATCAGGAGACCCACTTGCTCGTTTGCCACCCAGTCGAATAACAAAAAAAAATTATGCTGGTCATAATTTCCGGTTTTTGAACTCATTATATTATTAGAGCAGCTATGATATGTGTGTAGATAAAATTTGCTAAAAATTCTTTGAGTGAGCTCACCATCACCACTTAAAGCACATTTGATGTAAACGGCCAGGAACAAAAATTGCAACACTTTACGCATATTTAATTTTAAATTTAAACTATTTGCGAATTACTCTAACGCGTCTGAACTCCCTGTAGTCTGGTTAATTATATTAAATACAAACTCTAAATTACTCTCATTTTATACAACTTTTTACGTTGAGCACGTTAGCAACAGGGGAAGACCTGTGTTACTCAATGTAAATAAATTTAAGCTTTATATCCGAGTCTTTAGCAACGAATTCAGAATAACGGTGTCATTAAAACCGCAAAAAACTCTTTATCCTGGATGTGGTATAGGATTTTCCTAATTTATAAATTTCGCACCTCTATCAATTACCCCTATTAAAATTAATTAAGATTACATTGTAATAGTGACGTAACACATGATCGATCGTCCTCTTTAACGTATGTCAACGTAAATGCAGTCAATCTGTCAATTGGAATAGGTTAACTTATTGGGCGAAATTATCAATTAATAATCAATTAATCATTAATTTTTCTCTCCCAAGAGTGTTTCCTCTCTCTCTCTCTCTCTCTCTCTCTCTTACTCCTCTCGTCCCTCACGCCTTCGAAAGTATTCCAGATTGCGGTTTTTAGGGTTCCGGAGCCAAAATGGCAAAAACAGAACCCTTATAGTTTCGCCATGTCTGTCTGTCTGTCCGTCCGCGGCTTTGCTCAGGGACTATCAATGCTAGAAAGCTGTAATTTTGCACGGATATATAGATACATTATGCCGACAAAATGGTACAATAAAAAATAAAAAATTTTTTTTTAGGGTACCTCCCATAGACGTTAATTGGGGGGGGGGGGTTTCTCATCCAACCATATAGTGTGGGGTATCGTTGGATAGATCTTTTAAAACCATTACGGGTTTGCTGAGACGAATTTTCGATTCATTGATTTTTTAGCGAAATATTCAACTAAATTTCCATTAAAATCGATCATCCCCCCCTCTAAAATCTAAACCGCTGGGTGGAAAAATTTGAAAAAAATCAGGATGGTAGTAAGTATATCAAACTTTCAAGGAAAACTATAACGGCTAAGTTTGCTTGAGAATTATTAGTAGTTTATGAGTAAATACCATCCTGAAATATACCTAAACTTGGAAGATTCCGTATAAAAAACGAAATCCTTAGAAACGTATTACTTATTTTTTTTGTAATGGCTACGGAACCCTATTTTGGGCGTGTCCGACACGCTCTTGGCCGGTTTTTATTTTTCAGGAAAACCATACACGATACTTTAAAAGTGCGAAAGAACAAAATAAAACTCAATAAAAGTAGATTGTTGCACCAAGCAGAAAGTTATGTATTATTGCACCGAGTGCCGATGTGGAAAAGCACGAGGGCAATGTAACTTAATGCGAGGTGCATAATCTGCTTTTCTTTCAACTATTACAGGAATAGTAGACGAAAAAAAAACTCATGCTAAGCAATGAATAGGAAAGAAATGTCACTAGTACTCGATGATTCCATTTTTGTAAGTTTACATTAGCACTCTCAAAAAATATCCACGGAAAATTCACAAGGTTCCCCGCCAATCTGTCCTTTTTTTTAATTTCTTACTTTTTTTTTCAGAGTTAGTATAATAGCAGATATTTTTACCCGTGATCCGTCAAATTTCGGATGGGCGCCAGGTTGGCCAACCAAACACACAAAGTTTTTTTTTAAATATACGGCTACTTACTATTTTTGGTAGGATTGGTAGCAACAATTTTTTGTATGCAATCTATCAAATTTCATAAGACCGTCAGGTTGACCAACCTAACACTAGATTTTTTACACTATGCAGGCTAATTTTATAGCAAAAATACTTGTGTTACCTCTTTGGTCGTGCAATTGAAAAAAAAAAATCTAAAACAATGCAATAAAGGACTTTCATACATTTTCTCTGCTCTAGAGCAGATAAGTCCTGCCTTTTGCTGGGTATTTAGTGCGGTTATGATGAAATTAAAGCATAGTTGGAAGAAAAATTATTAATGTGTCAAAATAAAGAATGTATCTACAGTCAGAGGCTTAATTATAGGATGTCCCAAAAATAACGCAAGGTTTGAATTTAATGGAAAACACTTTTTTTCGTTGTAAGTAATATTATTTGTTTATAAAAAATCATAAAATACACTAAATAAATAGGGTTACGTGTGGAATAACACCACCACAAATGGCCTCTACGGCTTTGCTGGCACATACGCAGTCTTTTGTCAACATTTCCCGTGACCATTTTGCATAAATTCGGCTGAATTTCATCGATGCAGCGTCGAATTTCCTCCTTGAAAGCATTGTGGTTGTGGGCTTGTTGGCATTGACTTTTGACTTTAAGTAATCCCATGACAAGAAGTCTAAAGGTGTTAAATATCGAGAATTTGGGGGGGGGGGCAATTCTGATCACCGAAACGAGAGATTAAACGACCACCATATCAATATCCTGCGATTCGGGCAAAAAAACCGTGTTATCATGTCGCTATATCGAGCTCCATTAACAGTAACTGCTTGACCAGCCTCATTTTGAATAAAGTATGGTCCAAAGCCTCCAGCCGAAAATCCGCACCAATAATAAAAACGCGTTGTTCTTACGTATAACCCGCCATTTTTACAAACCCTAACCATTCAGCTGTCAAATAGTTTTTTTTAGAGTTACCAGCAGTAAGTAAGTATGTTTGTAAGTATTATTAGTATTATTATGTACGTTACGTTACCAAGACGTCAAAAATATCTGTACCTACACCTTTATGCCCCTAACAATGGTTGATGTATGGGTATCTATATACATAATAATATATTTGTCACTATGGTTGTATAGATATTTATGCCCTTGACTGTACATCGCAAACGTGGGTAAAACTGTTCAAAAAAAATCATATGATTAAAATAATAGACATCTTATCTTCTATACTTATTACAATAGAGTAACGTGAACGTGACCGACTGATATAGGTAACGCACAGCCTAAACCACTAGAGCTAGAATCTGCGAACTGTACGCTCGTAGTGTACCGTACCTACTCCTAAGTCCTAACATACTTAATGAAAAAATAACTGGGTGTAGATAGGTAGGTATTCTAAGTCCGGGACTATGAAGTGTGATTCCTGGACACGGGACAAGAACAGTAATCCCGGGATAACTCCGGATTTTCCGGCCATCTGGCATTTGTACTAATTACTGACTGGCTGGCTGGATTTAATATTTATTCTTTCTTGGGGACGGGATTAGCCTGACATTGCGTCAGACCGGGAGGCGTGGCGGTCAAGAAGAGAGGCCTTTTCCCAGCTGTGGGACACTACCAGGCTAGGTAAAAAAACTGGCCAAGAGCGTGTCGGACACGCCCAAGATAGGGTTCCGTAGCTGTTACGAAAAAAATCAAGTAAAATTTTTCCAAGGATTTTGTAATTTATGAGGGAATCTTTCTAATTAAGGTATATTTTATACCTACCTTAAAGATTGAACACGCCAAAACTTGGGCACACAAAAATTCATAAATAATAATTATAACAATAAATAATAACATTATGCTCTCCATATTTAATGTCAAATTTAATAAGCTTTAAAATAATATTTCGTATTTAAGTTAGCGTCTGGACAGTAAGCCATGTATCGAACTTTCCTACGCACGCGGCACAAAGATTTTGCACGCTCTCATTTGGATACCTTTTCGTCGCCCAGGTCCATATTTTTTGGAGCTCAGAGACTAAATTTAGTTCTCCGCCTTTCTTTTTCAAAATCCTTTTCATAATACTCCAGTACTCTTCCACAGGCCGCAGTTCTAGACTATTTGGCAGGTTACATACTTTGGGTACCACCACAATCCCGTTTGAGTTGTACCAATCCATTACTGATTTTGCGCAATGGTAACTGGCTAAATCTGACCAAAACAGGGGTGAGTCGTGTTTTCTAATACAAGGCAGCAAACTCCTTTGATAAATATCGCCGTTTATTGTCCATGTGCTGATAAACGAGCGACTTCTTTAGCAAAGCTGAATAATCCCTGCCAAAGAAGGTATTTTGTTGGGAATTTAGATCTTTGGTTTGATTTTGAATCTTCAGGAAGATACCTTTACTGGTATAAAACTCTTGCACACGAATTTGTGCTAAGTCCGCTTTTATTGCTTGAAAATTAGCATTCATTACAAAGATACACCAGATCAGGCATGTCCGGATATTATCGTGGACAGTCTTTAGACTAGTTCTTTGTGAATATAAAAAATAGTTTACAAAATTGGTATATCTCCGTTTTTTGCGTAAAATAGCCATTTTTGTATGCCCAAGTTTTGGCGTGTTCAACCTTTAGGCTGCTATTTACTCTTAAACTACTAATAATTCTCAAGCAAACTTAGCCGTTATAGTTTTCCTTGTAAATTTGATAAAGATACAATTATTAAATAAAAACTCCTGTTAATTAGGTAACAGTTTATTCATGCATGTTGTCTTTAATCCAGTCTAGATACTCCATTACATTAGTATATACGCCTGGGATGTGGTATCCACAAGGTTTACTCCCGTAACTGACTATCCCAAGGACCTCATAGCGGGACCCTATGTAGCGCATTAGAGGACCCCCGGAGTCACCTTTACAAGCGTCTCTTCCGATTTCACCTCCAGCGCAGATTTGGCTCTGTTCCAACTGATGATAGTATAAATTGCAATTCTGAAAACAAGTTGACAGATTTAATCGTTGCATTAGGGCCTATGCGAACTGTTTCATGTCATCTAATGCACTCCCACCCGCCTCACGCAGCGCTGCTCTATTAGATGACCACGAAACAAGTATATCGCGCTAAGCCAAGCCATGTAAAGATGATATTTTGACGATGCATTTTTTATTTTCGCGACACGCAATATAACAACCGATCCAACGATCTTGGATGTTATTTGGCACCATTCACTAAAATGAACAGTCTGAACACATAGAACGTTCATTCGGATTCGGCCATACTAAATTATTTCAAGAGGCATGACTGCATTCGATGACATATAGAAGGAAATAATAAAATAGTAATAATCGAATATTTTGTACGCCAACAGACAAATCATAGCTATACTATTTGAATCAATTAATTACCAAATTGTTTGATTCAAATAATACCTTGCTATGACTTGCCTGTGTTGGCAAGCAGCAAGCTAACTGTGTTAACGAAAAAAAATATTTATATTTCAAAAGAACAAGTGAATATTCTTCGACGAGTGAGTGAACCGTCTGGATATAAAACTTTTCTGGACTCTATTCTTTTGTCTTTAAGTGTAGTAAGTAAACATATTTCTTCCATACTCACCGTGAGATTAACAGAAGGAAGCATTACATGCATTTTGATAGAGCTTCGCTTTCCGGTGCTGGTAGCACCCCATCCCGCTACGTATAGGTTGCTCGGAGTGGGCCCGTTAGTCGACGGAAGGCAGACAGGTTTGATGTAATCTGTAAATAGTACATTACTGCAGAGGCCATGAAGTAAGGGATTGATGGACGAGTTTGGGGTAGACCTAACGGATTTTAAAAGAAGTCCAGCAATCCCTGTTTTGGCCGAGGTTTGTATAGTGCTTTTCTCAAAAAACTTAATTGGAACAAATGGCCAACGCGTTCGTAAGAATTAGGTCTTTCCTAAAGTGGACGATAACGCCCCCTTGTGGGCGCTGGAGGCCTGGAGGGGCGATAAGTGGCCCAGAAAAAATCTCAACCTTTGAGCCTTCATCAAGGCGCGGCCACACCGGTGCTTAAAAAACGGTGACGGTACGGAATCGCAGTGACGCATCGTATGCGCACCGTTTTATCGCATGCTCTTCACACCGCTGCTTAAATACGGAATCGCAGTGACGTGCCGTAAACGGCAGGACTTTACCGAACAAAACTCGTGACGTATTTTAAGCATCGGTGTGAAGAGCATGCGATAAAAGTAAAACGGTGCGCATACGATGCGTCACTGCGATTCCGTACCGTCGCCGTTTTTTAAGCAGCGGTATGCCCGCTCCTTTAAGTGAGACTAATATGTTATTGAAGTTTTCACGGTTAAAAAAAATGGGTGGCGCCACAAAATAACTGGTTTCCAAAGTGGGCGTTAGACGAAATAAGTTTGGGGACCTCTGAATTGAATGAATTATTAGAGAGTTAACGCTTTGCGTACCTACTTTTACTGACAATAGGCTATAACATTCCTAAAATTTCTAATTAGTCCGCCAGTTACATTATTTTGCCAACAAAGAAAAAAAATATGATATAGCTAGGAAAAGTTTCGCATTATGCGATGCATGCAACACTTTTTATTTAGCATTGCTTTACGTCACGAACTTCGACACACTTCATCCAGGAAACGCCCAATTATAAAGGTTACTAAAATTCTACTTGAAATTTCTCTAACGACCCGTTAGGAAACACATAATTACTTTGTAAGCAACGGTGGCACTCTTACCGTTGAAAGTCACCAACTGTGTGAGACGCACCAAAGCGATATCGTTCTTAGGATGCCGTCCACGCTTGAACAGGTTATGTGTCATGATCTCCTGTATTGGTATGCTGATCGAAACATTATAACAAGTCTTAATGTCGTCATCTTCCACACAGTCTACATCAGTCAGTGTGTCGTATTCACCAAGGCGAACGCTCTCCCTGTAATTTAGTTATTTGATTAAAATTATTACTCGGGTTAGAATTACACCTCTCCATTTCTTCCGTGGATGTCGCTAGAGGCGACAAAGGATACAGGTTAAGTTAAGGTATTCCGTAGGCGACAGGCTAGCAACCTGTCACTATTGTACCTTTTTTTTTGGCAAACTTTAAACCTAAAATTGCTAAAAGTGGCTCCGAAGCGGTAACGTTTCGTGTGCTCTGCCTACCCCATTTGGGAATCTTGAAAATCTTGTTATGACTTGCCTGATATACACAAGGGAAAGAGGGGAGGCCTATGTCCAACAGTGAACTGGCTGATGTGATGATGATAATAAGGGCACCGGGATAGGTGAAACAAAATAAAAGTCTGCAATAATAGTTTAAAAAACACTCCTTAATGGTAAACTTGCCTGACTGACCCTGGATACCATAATTGGTCAAAGTACGTTCTAACAATATATTCTAATAAGCCTAAACACGGCTAGGTTTCAATCCCTAGCTTCCTGCTCCATCATCATATCAGCTCGATGGTGCGGTATTATTGTTTTGTCGTTAGAACTATGCACAATTGCCAAGTTTCGTGTCAATATCACAAGAAGTGGGTGAAAATCACGTTCAAAGATACCGTTACTTTACATTACATAGAAACATAGTTACATACAGGTGAAGCTATACCTACGCGTGTCAAAAATGGCATAGCGCGTATTCGATCGACTACTTTTTTATCAAATAGCTGGCAAACGAGCATGCGGGTCACCTGATGGTAAGCAATCACCGCCACCCATGGACACCTACAGCATTATTAGGAGGGGATATCTATCCCCTCATCTGAGGGGGAAATGGGGAGAGGAGTTGGGCCTCCGGATCTCCCACTCACCGTACAAACACAGTAGCAAAGCTACTGTTACACACTATACAGTAATCTTGAAAAACCAAATGAAGAACTTACGGCAAGATAGTTCTAATGGCATCCACACACTGGGCCGCCGTCAATACGTATCTGCCGCTGATGAGCGAGCCGCCGCATTTCGTGTCTATCACGTTTATATAGCGGTCCCGGTACTCGAGGAGGGCAAGCCACGGGTACTGGTCAAAGCCCGTTTCGAATCCACCTGCAATTGAAGAAGTGTCGTGTAAGTTCGAGACGTCATAGACCTGACAAAACTGCAGGAAACTTAACGGAAAACTCGGATATAATTACTACCGCAATATGTTGGTCGCGCTGTCGCCTGTGACGCGCTCCATGACTAAGCGTCTCTAATATCCAAACTGTCGGACGATCTGTTGATATGTATGATAGACTTAGCGGCAAAAATCTCTCAAATGTATGCAGTGAATAATAGGCTTTTTTGTACGTAGAGCGTGGGCCAAATTTTGCGCCGCTGAGTATATAATGCCTGAGTAAAACGGTGTATTGCATAAAAACTAAATAGCACAAAGTTCTGTATGTGAATTCGGTAAAAAAGACGTGTACATTATTGTACAATGCATGCGCACATGCCTCCCGGACTGAAACCCTAGTGACTAGGGCCTAGTAAATGCTCCACCTCTCCATACAGTAGAATACTTTACCATCTCTATATTTGAACTGAAACAATTACTTTACCTACTCACCCGCGAACTTATGATAGCTACGTTTATGCAAGAAATGTGTGTTCATGCAGTTCCTCCACCTCCATACTGTGAGAATACACACAAACCCATCTATCACCACCTAGAGAGTATCTCACGTAGAGATTCTATCCTCCTTGATAGTTTTTATTCGTATTATCCAGATCGTAAACTGCGACCGCTACTTACACCGTCGGCGGTGAGCCGGCTGGTAGGAATATAACGGCTGCCAAACGCGGGTGTCGATCTGTAACTTATTATCTATTATGTACTCTGTACTAAGGTACAGATCAGATCTAGATTTTTTACTGTCAAAATACCTATCACTTTAGAGGAGAACCCATGAGTGCCGCAACATTTGCTGTCGGGATTGGGGGGCAGATAAGATGCTGGACAGTCTCCGGCCATCCCACCAGGTGTAGTGGAATCGACGACGGGCGTAGTGGTTACTGGTTCGACAGTAGGTGGCCCGTCATGTGAAACGAGTGACGCCAATGGACAGCATATCTGAAATATAAGGTTCTAGAAATGTCACTGAAACCACAATATTCGTGACCACATTGCAACGTTTATAGGCCTTCCTTAGCATTTTATTACAGTGTTCATTTGGAATTGATAAGCTTTCGATCTTTGTAGGTAGGGTTGCCATGCGTCCGGATGAAGCCGGATAAAGTTAGGCTTTTTCAATGCTTGTCCGGCCAAATTAAACGGTGTCCGGCCTGTCCAGCTTTTGTTAGGCTTTTTACAACTGACCAGTGACTATAAGTTCATAAAAATAAAAATAATAATAACCGTAGTAGGTACACTACACACAAAAACACTGTAGTACATAGAACATTTTTGGCATATAGGTATAATAAGACACAAAATTCCTACTTAATGTTATAAAGCAACTCAGTCTGTCTGTCGGTCTGCCTGCCTGTTACTTCTTCACGCTTAAACTACTGAACCGATTAAGATGAAATTTGATGTAGAGTTTATATTTATAACTTAGGGAAGTATAGGCTACCATTTATAACGGAAAAAAGATTTTTTTTGACGCGTTCGAAGCTTCGGGCTAGTCCTTAATGATAGGGCGTCCGGCCTTTTTGCCCAAAAGTCCGGCCAAATTGGCTGGTCTGTCCGGCTATTACGTTTGAGGACCTGGCAACCCTATTTGTAGGTATGCGATTTATGTAGTATTTGCCATTGAAAACCTTACTATATGGGGAGGGGACATTTTCAGGTGGATAAAATGAAATGAAAAACAAAAGAATGTACATAGAGGTATATGAACTTAGAACTATAAACAATGAGGTACTTTGTTCACCCCCCACCTTACGATAACTAAAGTCCAAGATAAAGATGTGTAGTTAACAGAGGCGCGGACATACCCTTGCCACCGGGATGTCTAATTTTTATTCTGCATGTCACCCGTGTTTCACCACTTCATAACCCAAGACGAGTCCGTGATAATACAGGCTTTATTGTCTAAAGGGGCTTCGAAACGGGCCATATTTTACTGCAATTTGTGGCCGGCAACTACGGCCGTCCTTCTCTGACACCGTACGCAAGAGCAAGATGCAAATAATGGTCGGCCACAAATTGCAGTGAAAATTTAGCCCGTTTAGAAGCCCCTTAACGTACTCGGAATCGCAATCATTTTCAAATCTTTCTGTCACGCGGTTTAGGATGAGGGTAGAGTGAGATGGTGAATGCCCTGAATGCGATCGCGAGCGGCCGCGTGTTAGACAATACGGCCCCAGTTGTTTAAGTATTTGTGATGAAAATCTTACCTTAGGGTAATTTTTTTGAAAACCACAGATGGACTCTCGTAGGTAATTAAACTGCTGGTTGGTTTTGTTCAAGTTTTTTAGGAAAGGTATTGTGAAGCATTCCGTAATCAACTTGCATTCGCTGAGTTTTCTGTCACATTCTGCGGGGAATAAAAAAAAATTAAACTACCGACTACCGGCAGTAAGTGAACCTTTTTTCACTGTTTTATTTTTGTTCATGAGCTATCTGCTTTTTTTTTCTTTTTTTTTGCGATGTGAAAATGCTTTATGCATACTTCCGTGGAAAGTTATGTGGGACTCTCTGAACTTAGCATACCCACTAAAAACACATCGGCGTTTCTCCACTCTGCCGTTAAGGGAGCGCCATGGGATCGCGGATACTCAACCATGACGCTCCCCGATGAGCTATCTGCCTAAGTTAACGGAGTCAAAAAAAGACATGGTGTATACTCAACGTCCAACTTATAACATGCCGTTTGTTGGTGATTCAAGGGACACCAATTTTAAGCTTGAAACGCACCGACAGCGGTGGCGGAGGCGGAGCGGTGCGGGATTCCAATCAGTCAAATTCGAATAAAATGCGATTGCACTGCTGTCAGAACAAGAGGGCTTGGGCCATAGTTCCCACGCGGGCCCAGTGCGGATTGGGAACTTCACACGCACCATTGAATTGCTTCGCAGGTTTGTGCAGGTTTCCTCACGATGTTATCCTTCACTGTAAAGCTCGTGGTAAATTTCAAATGTAATTCCGCACATGAATTTCCAAAAACGCAGCGGTGCGAGCCGGGGTTTGAACCCACGACCTGCTGCTTGAGAGGCGATAGGACTAACCACTAGGCCACCACGGCATTTTTCCCGCACTTGGCGTATTTTTTTTTCCAAATTTATATAATACCAACTTCAAGGTATACCCTATCCAATAAAAAAAATATATTAAAATCGGACTACTCTGTAAAAAGTTACGCGTGGTGGTGGTAGTGGTGGTGATAAAGAAAAAAAAAAACAAATATTATACGCGTCGACTTGAACCTCTTCCGTTTTTTTTCGTCGGTTAAACAAGTAACTTCCATTTTTCGTTTCTTTTTGAATAATAAATTGAATAAATAGCACACGATAGCAACAGCAACACGTGTACTTGTTCTTCATATTTAGGTTTTTCCAAAAATCGACACAAAACGCAAAAACAAATGCAGATAAATGTTATCAATGTTGACATTTCATCGTATACGCACTCTAAATATGTAGGTTCATTAAAAGAGTGTAAGTATACCTACACACTGATTTATCTAGGGACACACTGCACTGTATTTGTATGCCAGTAACTACTTTAGAATTAAAGATTTTTCGAAATATTTTTGCATATATTATATGTGGCAGACATTAGTGAAAAATGTAAAAAAAAAGATAAAACTAGCTTCTTTTACCTTACGGAAGTTTAAGGTCATGGTGTTGATTAAAAATATGCATTTCGTAGTTTATTCTATTATTATTGCTAAAGATTTTGTTTGGTTACTCTAACAGGAACAGTTTACCTAAGTGACACTTCTTAGGCCCTTCCCAATACCACCACCTGAAAGAATGACCAAATCTGTCGTCGGGAGTCACTCTTGTCCGCTTTGCCTGCATGACCCTTTGGTATACATTGTTGTAGGTTGGATGATAATAAAAGTACAGTCAATATAAAGTACAGTTGGCAAAAAAAGTTTGTATTAAAAATTAAATTTCAACAAAACAATATTTCAATTGATTTACCTGTATAAGAATAGACGCAAGAAGCAGCCAGAAAAGTTGACAACAGCACGAAATAACGCATGATTTAAATCAAAATTAAATAACGGGACAAACTAAATAAACGCGTCCACTCAGCCCTGAAACTATATTAACAATAAGACTAACTATAGATGTATGTTACACTTTTGTACACCATCAAAAACATTTTTAAACAGTTTCAACGACTCAGTTAAATGTCAGCTTTATTTTGTAATGCATTTGAATTAATTCACAATAGAAGATGTTGTAAATTTATCCTGTATTGCGCCGTATAGGGTTTCCCTAACTTTATCAACTTAGGCACAGACTTAAAGATGATCTTGAGCAATTTGGATTGCACTTAAACAATCCTACTAATATTATAAATGTGAACGTTTGTGAGTGAGTGAGTATGTTTGTTACTCCTTCACGCTGAAACGGCTGGACGTATTTGGATAAAATTAGGCAAAAAGTTAGTATATAACCTGGATTAAAACCAAGGATACTTTTTATCCCGATATTCCCACGGGATAGGGATTAAATCTCTAAATAACAACTGCTGGGCTTCAGTCATGAAAGTCTGAGTCATGAAATTTAACACATAACACATAGGTTAAGTATCATTTAAAATGAGTGAGTCTCACGGTAGTTTCATGTTTAAATATATGTGTCTCTTATACTCACACAGGATCTTATATCTTTTGTTCGTTTCTTGAGCGAGAAAATAGTTGATAGCCAATCGTTTCCTCGCCGGCGGTGAGGCATGCTTGAGGATAATTTTGAACCAAAGTTAAGTTTCAGTTTTTTTTTTAAACAATTAAAACATGAGTGTAATTAAAAATATTAAAGATCAGCACTGTGCTTCGTGAATAGAAACTATGACTAATAAACATTTGTCATTAATCTTATACAAATATACATACACAATAGGTTACTCCTTATTTACTTGATAATTTATTACTTTCCTAAACACATAACCGAAAAATCGGTTTTGAAAATATAAACGTTTAGAAAAATCATGTTTTTAAAAACCGCTTTTATAGTATTGTGTATAGACACGTTTTATTTCTGGCAATCGTTAATATAGTATTTTTAACACATTTATATTATAAGCTTCACTGGTACACATGTATCTGTGTATGCAATTGAATCTTTCAACTTGAGACCCACTTTTTGTCAATAAAAACAATGCAATAATAAGGTATTCGTACCATCGAGCTGGCTCTATACCACGAAGTGCAAGACTCGAACTTCGTATGTTGCCGTGCCGTCCCGCTGACGCTTATGTCATTTAAATACGTGAGTGAAAGGGACGGTGCGATATGAACTTCGATTTGTGAGTTTCGTAGTAGCCCTAGTAGTATTTGATGATAGAGTCGGAAGCTAGACACTGAAATCTAAGACAGAATAATGTAACCTAGGTAGGTATGTTTCGGTTTGTTAGGGTATATTTGGACTAAATGTCGTTTCCACGGTCTGACGATGATGCAGTTCAGTTCAGTTACTATTAGGTACGGTTTTGTTTATTCGTTTTTTTTTTGAACATTTTTTTTTTGTTGCAGGGGCCACGAAAGAGATCGGAACAGCGCTCACAAGGGTCTGCCTGCGGCACAGAGCCATTGAGACCAGGATGAAAACCTTCATCAGGTACTGTGTTGACCTCCTCGCGTCTTTATCCACTTTATTGAGGATGTTACTGCAGCCATATCGGTTCATTTTCATAATTACAAAATCAATCGAATCAGACGTTAAGTAGGTAGGTACATTGCGGAGGACCAAATGTATGCATGTATGTAAACCCTTTATTGTAGTAATTGCAAACTTATATTATATTACTAATTTGCTGTGGCATAGGGGATGTATTCAGCATATGCAGCGTATAATAAAAATTATTAAATACTTCCGGTACTCCGCAATGATATCTATCAATACTTTTTTTATTATTATTCTGATGCTTCTTTGCGGAGGTCCATATCAATGAACTACACTAATTTACCTTGCTTCTCCGCTAAAACCGCACACCACAGCTATGTCTGTGCGCAGACAAATAGGCGGGTAAAGTAAATTACAGTTAATAAAAAATCGTACAAAACTGCACAGTTTTCTCACACACACGATACTATAAACTCTGATATTTATTAATAAAACCCGTTTTACCCTCGATTTGACTATCAACCCTCGCCTGCGGCTTGGATATTTTTTTTTGTTAATTTATTATTCGTGCATCGGTAGCGCGCTGACGGACGCGCTGATCGTCCCGCTGGGCGCGCGCGCGGAGGAGTGGCGGCGCGGCTGCTTGGGCGCCGGCGCGCTGGGGCGCGAGCACGCGCGGGACTGCAAGCGCGCGCGCGCCGAGCTGCGCCGCCGTGCGCAGGACGCGCAGCGCCACGCGCGCAAGGCGCGCCGCGCGCCGCCTGACGCCAAGCGGCGCGCCGATGTCTGCATGCAGGTGACGATGACGACTTCACACCTAGCCTGATACTGATACGGAGAGCCTGCCCTTAAATTGACAAAATTGGAAAAAGTTTATTATTCAATCCTCGTCGTTACCTTATGGTCCAAAAAATTATATATAAAAAAATACAAAAAGATAATCTTGAATCATGTTCGCTGTAGTGCACATTGTCAATTTAAGCGTTAATACTAGATGACAACATTCCTGTACGATAATTTAACTCATATTGAGGCCACTGCTTACTGATATAAATATGATAAAGGTGGAAAAACTTTAAGATTCGAAATAAAAATGTTTTGTGTGGAAGTTGAGTCCCAAGAAGACTTTATTCATCTTCATACAATTTTTTTTTCCATCACACTTCCTCGTAAGCGTGTCGTAACACGCAGGCCAACTTGGTTGTAACCCCCTAAATAAATCCCAAGGGCCTTTTTATTGTGCATATAGCTAGAAACACACTGCGCCGGAGGCGGAGCGGTGCGGCGCGGCGTGGAAGCGGTGCCGGTTGTAATACTCGTATTCGAGCTAACATGAAAGAGGGCACACAGAATACCGCGCCACGCTTATTTCCCGCGTGGTATTCTGTGTATCACTGATGACTTCTGAGTTACGGGACAGGGTAATCTCGAACCAACTGAATCGTGACCCATTGTGGAAACTTTTCGTAGATAAAGTCATAGTGACATCGTATTTGACAAGGGAATTTATTATGACACTTACTGTGCGAACGTTCTGCGGTGGATCAGGAATCTATGTTTCGATTACACTAAAAAGTTGATTGAATCTAATCACTTTTTCAATTGGTGTTTCAGGACGTAGCGGAAAGGAAACAGCAGCTCGAAGAGATGGAGGAGAAGGCGGTGAAGGCGGCCCTGATCGAGGAACGCAGCCGCTTCTGCCACTTCGTCACGCTCCTCAACCCAGTCGTGGTGAGTTCACTGCCCGTATACGAACGCCATAAAACAACCTGTATCTAGATGGAGCGACGACCTGGTTAAGATCGCGGGATCGCGGTGGATGCGGAAAGCACACGACCGGTCTGAGTGGAGAGCCTTGGGGGAGGCCTATGTCCAGCAGTGGACGTCTTTCGGCTGACATGATGATGATGATCTGTGTAGTTCTGCGAGCGTTTCAACCGCTATTACTTTCAAATTCAAATTCATTCATTTATTGTTATTATAGGTACATAAATACATCTTAAACATATCGTCACTGTCAGAACTGCTATAATCTGCCTTTTAGGCGTACAATAATTAATTATCTTATGAACTAGTACTAAGCTACCTATGTTCCTGTCGCATATGTATATACTAGCTTTTACCCGCGGCTTCGCACGCGTAACTATTCGGTGTGGTAGCTGCAATTGAAATTTTCGGGATTTTACAAAATTCCCTGGAAATTTCCAATATTTATATCGTGGTCTTCATTGAGGTTGTGTTGTGAATAACTGTACAAAATTCAAGACTCTAAACCCAGTGCTGAAGTTTCAAAATTTTTCCCTATCAAAATTCAAATGCAAAATTCAAATTCAAATCATTTATTCAGTAAATAGGCCGCAATGGGCACTTTTACATCTCATTTTTTAAACTACCAGCGCTTTCGGAAAGACCATCATTGCCAAGAAGAATGCGCCGCAAGAAACTTGGCAGAAAGTCATTTTTTCAAAATAAAATAATTACAAATAAAATACTTAAAAACTACAGTATACAATTAAAGAAAAAATACAAAATAATAATAATAATAATACGGGGATGTCCCTTAGTTACAAAACTATCCCGTGGGAATATCGGGATAAAAGTAGCGTACTTATGTGTTATTCCAGACATACGGCTACCTACATCCAAATTTCATGCCTCTAAGCCTAGCGGTTGTTATTTCGACATTTTATTCCTAGGTATCCCGTGGTAATATCGGGTCAAAAAGTCATCTATGTGTTTTTCTAGACATCCAGCTTCCTACATACCAAATTTCATGACTCTAAGCTCAGCGGTTAATATTTCAAGATTTTATCCCTATCCCGATGGAATATCGGGGTTAAAAATAGATTATTTGTTATTCCACAGGTCCAGCTACCTACATACCCAATTTCATGGCTCTAAGCCCAGTGGTTGTTATTTCTAGATTTTATCCCTAGGTATCCCGTGGGAATATCGGGTCAAAAAGTTGCTTATGTGTTATTTCAGACGTCTAGCTACCTACATACCAAATTTCATGACTAAGCCCAGCGGTTATTATTTCAAGATTTTATCCCTATCCCGTGGGAATATCGGGATAAAAATTAGCTTGTGTGTTATTCCAGAGGTCCAGCTACCTACATACCAAAATTCATGGCTCTAAACCCAGTGGTTGTTATTTAGAGATTTTATCCCTAGGTATCCCGTGAGAATATCGAGTCAAAAAGTCCCTTACGTGTTATTCCAGACGTCTAGTTATCTACATACCAAATTTCATGACTCTAAGCCCAGCGGTTATTATTTCAAGATTTTATCCCTATCCCGTGGGAATATCGGGATAAAAAGTAGGCTATGTTTTATTCCATAATTTCCAGCTATCTACATACCAAATTCCAGGGCTCTAAGCCCAGCGGTTATTAGTTCAAGATTTTATCCCTATCCCGTGGGATAAAAAGTAGCCTATGTGTTATTTCAAACGTCCAGCTACCTACTTATCAAATTTCATGACTCTAAGCCCAGCGGTTGTTATTTCGAGATTTTATCCCTATCCCGTGGGAATATCGGAATAAAAATTAGCCTATGTTTTATTCCAGATGTTCAGCTATCTACATACCAAATTTCAGGGCTCTAAGCCCAGCGGTTATTAGTTTAAGATTTTATCCCTATCCCGTGGGATAAAAAGTAGCATATGTGTTATTTCAAACGTCCAGCTACCTACTTATCAAATTTCATGACTCTAAGCCCAGCGGTTGATATTTCGAGATTTTATCCCTATCCCATGGGAATATCGGGATAAAAAGTAGCCTATGTTTTATTCCAGATGTTCAGCTATCTACATACCAAATTTCATCCAAATCCGTCCAGCCGTTTCAGCGTGAAAGAGTAACAAACATACTCACTCACTCACTCACTCACTCACTCACAAACTTTCGCATTTATAATATTAGTAGGATTTAACTTTCCACTACCTATTATAAATGCTAAAGTTTGTAAGTCTGTTTGTTTTGTTTATTACCGCTTCACATCTAAACCGGTGAACTGATTTAGATTATAGATAGTATGAGTCCCGTGGAAGGACATAGGATAGTTTTAAATCCCGAAAAATTGCATAGTTCCCGCGGGATAGGTGGTGGTAGCGGATCGAGGAACGCGGCCGCTTCTGCCAGTTTATCACGCTCCTCAACCCAGTCGTGGTGAGATCACTGCCCGTATACAGATGAAACGATACGAGTACCTACTCGATACATTAATTCCGATACCAAGTCCATTTTGTATCGATACACTTAAAAGTAAGCATCGGTCGGCATTCTTAGAGGTATCACAAGCATTTGGAAAAACTAATATTTTACTAGTATAGAAATAGTCATCATCCCAGCCTATATACGTCCCTCTGCTGGGCACAGGCCTCCTCTCAGAACAAGAGGCCGGGCCCAGTGCGGATTGGGAACTTCGCACGAACCATTGAATCGCTTCGCAGGTTTGTGCAGGTTTCCTCACGATGTTTAAAATAGAAATAGTAGCAAAAAAATTTTTTTTTAGTTTAACGGTAGAAAATAACTTGTTTTCGTCTAAACAAAGAAGAATACTGTTCAGGTACAATATATGCGGTCGAAACGGCTGGTCCTTGGGGTGCTGAGGTCAAATCTTTGGTGGTCTTTGGTCGTGACCCCCGCTCCGTGTCGTACGTGGTTCAGCAGATAGCGCTGCCCATACTGCGGGGAAATGCTGCTGAGGTTATGGGCACTTTTGAGCCGGATACGACGCGGAACGGTGGTTTTTACTTTGTAGTAGGTGTTTATTTAGGTTTTAGTTGTTTTTGTTTCTTTTTCATTTAATTTTAGTTACTTATTTGTATTTTTTTTACATGAGTTATTTGTAAAAAAATGATCATTTCCATACGAGTAAATATCGATAGTTCACGACCGATACTGTGTCGAGTAAAGTATTCATCCCTAGCCGGTATACGAAATGCCAATTGCCTATAACCTGTATCTGTGTGGCGGTTGACCTTGCAGACTAGACTGACGAAAAAACAACGTGTCACTCTCAAATGCAGGTTATAGGATCTTTACTGAGCAGAGATAGAGAAACAAACACAGTTTACAAACATATTGTTGTTGTTGAGATACATGAACAAAGGCGAACTTATCCTTTGAAGGGACCTTTGAGAGGATGAAAGGTGCATTTAGTTAGTTGTATAGAACGAGCTTGATTTTGACGCTTATTTGGGTCCGTTTTGTGACAATTTATTCTCATGTTTCCTTTTATTCGGGTTTTACAAGCTTTCATTGTAAAGTGTCTTCAGATATTGCATTTCGAAATTCACCGTCCACTTCCAGTGTTGTACGGATACGTAAAAAGTACAATCATACAGCAAAAAGCGTGTATTAATAAAGATTTTTAACAAAAACTTATTATTGTAAGGACCCGTTATGTCGCAAATAAAATGTTTTCCTTGTTTACTTGCTGTAAGTTTTTTGACAATAACATGAATGAGTAAAGTCATGACCAAACATTTACAAATATCCATTTATAAATATAGTCCTGTTCATATAAGGCGCGAATTATACAGAGACTGCGTAAGGCCGCCTTATGCCTTACGCAGTCCTAGTCGTTGAAGTAGACATGGGGGATAAATAACGTCAAAGTAACCACAATGGGGCCACCTCGGAAGAATGTCCTTTAGAACAAAAAAAGAATTATGAAATTCGGCCCACAAATTGGCGGAGTTATCGCGTAACAAACACACAAAAAAACATAGACGAAATTAGAACCTCCTCCTTTTTTGAAGTCGGTTGATAATAGTAGATTGTACAGCAAGAGCATAAAACAAGCCATTTTACCCAAGACGTTCATATAGCCACCCGAGCCGGTACGGCGAGGGTGGATAGACACGTCGAGGGGAAAATGGGTTTAATGCTCGAGTATGGGACAACTCAATGGGACTAGTGGGATAGACGGGAGTTTTACACTGCTTTTCACTTAGATTGCGAGGAAATGAAATAGCAACAGTGGAAACAATAATTCACTTTTTATGTAACTTTTATTTTTTATGCATTATTATAATAATTCGATCGCCGTGGTGGCCTAATGGTTTGACCTATCGCCTCTCAAGCAGAGGGTCGTGGGTTCAAACCCCGGCTCGCACCTCTGAGTTTTTCGAAATTCATGTGCGGAATTACATTTGAAATTTACCACGAGCTATGCGGTGAAGGAAAACATCGTGAGGAAACCTGCACAAACCTGCGAAGCAATTCAATGGTGCGTGTGAAGTTCCCAATCCGCACTGGGCCTGCGTGGGAACTATGGCCCAAGCCCTCTTGTTCTGAGAGGAGGCCTGTGCCCAGCACTGGGACGTATATAGGCTGGGATGATGATTATAATAATTCAATTTTTTTAATTTTACTGATTTATTAGGATTTTTAGTTTTATAGAAATTCGAAATTATTTACTAAATATGTACAAACTTTTTTGTTTGTGGCTGTTGACACCTGATTACCTTGGTCTTAAGGTGGTCTTAGACGAAGATTTCATTTTATGCACTAGAACATAAAAAGTAATTTTATGTCGCCTAGATACAGCATAAACATGAACTTTACGAGCATTAGAAGTGAAAAAGAGATTTATTCAATAGTTTGTTTACAAGTTACGCATCACAAATAATATGGCTACGAAGCCAGCGGTTGCGGTTTCGATCCCCGTGACGGGCAAATATTTGTATGATGAATAGGAATGTTTGTACTTGAGTCTTGGATGTTTGTATGTATTTAAGTATATATTTCTCTATTATATAGTGCAAGCTTTGCTTAGTTTGGGACTAGGTCAATTGGTATAATTTGTCCGAAGATTATACAATCAAACTATTAAAACACACAGTTTTGTGTCACAAACAAAGTAATTCCAAACTTCCGAACAAAATAATTCAGTGGGTGTTACGTAACGGATGGGGTACAGAAAAACGTTACGGCGCGTTACCTTGTATTGCGTTAAGTGCTCGGTCGTTTTATGCAATAAACGCTGCGTTAAACGCAATGCGTTTGACGCACATCAATTTTGCATCAGATAATCTTATTACCAAACATTGACTTACGCCGTTACGCGGTGAGTGCAGCGGCAAGCGCATAGATTATCTGATAAAAAAACAACCGAGTGCTTTAGGTACGTAATACTTGAACGGCCCCTGTACGATGGAGCAAATCGATATTGATGCACGGCCGATTATGTTGCAGGAGAGTGAAGTGGCAATGCTAGCGGAGGTGGGGCATTTGCAGGAGGGCAGCGACCAGCTGCTGCGTCACATTACGGAGCCGCGGACGCTGCCGGCGGCCAGCTTGCAGGTAACATTTAGCTTTAGCCATCTAAGCCCGATTTAGACCTGAAAGAAAAATCATTTAAGTACTGTTACGTCGGGAAGCCGTAAAGAGAACGAGTTTGAAGTTGACCGAGCGGTCGAATAGAGGCGTGATGGTGCCATCCTGTCGAAACAATCATATCACGACTCCTACATTCCAATTTGCATTGGAAAGTGTTTTTGTTCAGCGGACTAGGGGAGAGTTATGCTCGAATTTTGTTTTCGAGAACGAATCAGTCAACCAAAGTCATCGATATAGCTCAACCCGTCAGCTAGCTGAAATAGCAGTGGCCAGGTCATATGACCCAGAACTCATGGCGTCTGGGGCAAACTGGCTGTCGAGTGGTGACAGCGTGACAGCAAGCGTAGTGTAAGGCGCCTTGTTATAGCTACAAGTTGGTACGCTTGGAATTGCAGCGGGCAAGGATTGGAAGAGGAGAGCTGAAGATTAAGCTCAGTGGTGTAGAGTGGTGGGAGTGGCCTGATAGTTATCTTTTACCGCGAGTGGAGCAGACTCAGTTTAACTTACATCGATCAACTTCATAAAGGTTCTGTGGAAGTTGTTCTACGAGTATGCAGCCGATATTTCTACTTCAAACTGAATCCGTACAGTGTCCGCTCCGCTTATAGTCGAACATGGGTATTAGCCCAGTAGTGGAGTGGTACAAGCTGATGATGGTGTCGCTTTGCAGGTGATCTGCGACGTGAAGTCGTGCTACAGCGGCTGGGCGGAGTGCGGGTCGGCGCCGCACTCGCCGTCGGCGTCGGCGTCGCGGCTCGGCAGCCGCAAGTCCTCGCTCACCTCCATCTGCTCTTACAACAGCCAGTGCTCCGACCCCCACGGTATGTGTCCTACATGAAGTCCAACATGAAGAACTGATTGCATAAAAGGATAATGAATTAAATGAATGATTAAATGAGTCATATATGTAGAAGCAAAGTCAGCAACAGCCACTTCAACCGAAAAGCGTCCAGAAGATTGCTTTTATTTACAGTTCATTATCGAACCTGCTCGCAAAATTACAAGAGAAGCAGTTGACATTTGTCATTCATTTTAACACGCGTTTGTACTTCTTGTAGGAAGTCATCGGATTTTTTTCCAAGTGTGCTACTAGGTATTAGATGTACTGTTGAAACGCACCCTTTGTCCATGTAGGTACCTATTATATAATATATAATGAATTAGGTGTAGGTAATAAATTAATAATTATTTGTAATTACTACCCCGAGAGCATTTTTACGTTGTCCGATCAAATATCAGTGTCAAACGCCGATACGATATCGGAACAAAGAGAATTTTATTAAGACGTTATGTATCAGTTATCGGACCCGATACTTTTTACCTCCAACAACGAAGCGTTGGAGTCCGATATCAATATTAGGTGGTATAATATAAAAACGCTCTCATTCTGACTGTTCCATAATGCCGTGCGTTGTCGGCAGCAGGGTCCACCGTGAGCTGTTCCACGCCGATATCGAACGCTTCCTCCGCCGGAACCATCCCGGCGCCCGCCGACACCAACAGCTTACAGGTACGTTGCCGACCATACCAACGATCACTGAGCAATAGCCAGAGAGCTAATTATTACAATGAAGCGCTGTAAAATACATTTGAACTTTGGAAGCATCCGACCCTTTCTTTCTAAATACCCTTTGAAAATACTGTGTATTATGATCTGTCCAATAAATAACCGAGCTATTTATATAGGTTGTGTACGTAATAATCACCGTTTACGATTAATATTTGTGCACATTGGTTGGAAATAGGACCTCTGTTCGGAAGACTATCTGTTTTATCAGTAATATCTCTAATGTTATTAATAAAATAATAGACAACTCACTCACATATCTATTTGCAGGGGAGGATATTAATCCCTTATGTCCGATTTGTTTTATTGATTAATTATACCGGAGTTACACGGTATTTTTAATCCAATCTTATTTTTGTTTTTAATTTACTTTTGCATTTATGTTTACTTTTGTTTTGTTGCTACTGTTGTTTATGTTGTTTTTTTCTTGTTTTGCCTGTAGTCAGCGTCGCGACTGACGAGCGTGGCGAGCTCGGACTCGGGGTTCCGTTCCCAGGACGCGTTGCTACGTCGCTCGCTCTACGCTGAAAATGTAATTGCTTCTTATGTTTTTTTTTTAACCCCTTTAACTTCAGACCTGTTTACGCGCGATCAAGATTTTCGGAAGGTTGGTCGGCAGTCCCGGTAGTCTAATCTCATTGGTTGGACACTTTGGCGCGTAGGTATAGCCAATAGATGCCGGTACGAATCCCGTCCGGTGCAGCCGATTTTATTTTTTTATCTATTAACACTGGTAATGAACAGAGGGAACGCTCGCTGCGACGCCGGTCGCGCGTGGTGGAGTTCGGGGCGTTACAAAGGCGCTCGCAAAGTTATTTGAATGCACGTCAACATTCAATGTGCATTTATTCTAGAACACGTACGGTAATGTTACGGTGTATACTTAGATCGATTAACAAGAGCTGGCACGAATGAATTGAACGAAAGTAATGTAACTTATCAATTTGTGCGTGCCGTTCTTACACAGGATTTTCGGACGGACTGTTGCTGTTAGCCTCAGACGGCTTTTACAGCTTACCAGAGGTTTTTTTTTTTTTTCTTCGGACATTTTTTCGGACACCTTACACAGGAGCTTCCCTGTATTTTGGTACCTAAATAAGTTTAGGTACTTCTTAAAACGCGATAAATAAATAATAAATTACTTACATCACTTATTGTATCTATCTAATACCTTTAAACGAGCAATTCTTGTATATATATATATATATCGGGGATCTCGGAAACGGCTCCAACGATTTCGATGAAATTTGGCATGTAGGGGTTTTCCGGGATGAAAAATCGGTCTAGCTTGGTCTTATCTCTGGGAAAACGCTGGCTACTGAGTTTTATGTCGCCCAGGTACTCAATCTTTATTCAATAATTTTGTGATGCACTCATAGACATAATCATTCACTCATTCAACTCATTCCTGCAAGCCTGTATTATCGACCTGTAATTGGTTAGCACGCGTCACTCAATATTAACAAGGATCTGGGTTCGGAGTCCAGTCTGAACTAAACTTTTGTGGTATATTTTGTGTGGGGTGCGGTTAATGTCAATTAAGCAAATAATATAATCCCTGTCCAATTAGAAATAGTGCGATAAGGGAACGCTGTGTAAATGAAGGTATAGTCACACGGATTGAGAAAGGGATGCTTGAATGGTTTGGGCATGTTGAGAGAATGAATGAAAACAGATTGACTAAGCAGATCTATAAGACGAGCGTGAATGGGGACGTTGGGAGAGGAAGGCCTAGACGAACGTACCACGATCAAATCGGGAACGTTCTAAAGAAAGGTCGGGTCAGGAGTACTCTAAACCGACGTGCATGCATGAAAAGATTGATGAACGTAGAGGAAGCGAGAGTTGTCTGCCAGAATCGTAGCAAGTGGAAGGACGTAGTCTCTGCCTACCCCGTTGGGAAAGAGGCGTGATTTTATGTATGTATGTATAATCCCTGTTATCGTTGACCCGGAATGTATAGTCGGCCAAGAAATTCCATTACCACACTTCACCGGGCGAAGTTCTCGAAATGTATGGAACTCTTATATATATTGTTGTTGTTAACGTGTTACGACATGTCGCTGTTTATACAGGGTTCAGACAATCAGAGCGTGAGCAGCGAATGCACGACGCCAGCGAAAAGCGCGATCGCCGATACTGACGATGGGCGCGAGCCTGTAGGAAACACTGGTACGTATCACCTAAATGGGTCATTAATTCACCATTTACACATTTTTTTTTATGACAGGCGCCGCCGAATGAAACCAGTGGATTTATAATTTTCTTTTTTGATTAGGGGTTCTTTAAGTAGGTACTACAGTTATCTGCCACAGCGGAGCGAACAAAAATATCTGACACGTCCTACGTCTAGTAATAGAGTCGTATCAGATATTTATGCACGCTATGTTGTTTCTGATATTGGTGCTGGTGACTGCACAATCACAGAATATATTATAGTACTAACGTACAGAATGGCCACTCTCCGCCCCGCACCGGTTCGAGTTACCCCACCCCTCAAGCGCAGATTGCAGGAAAACCGCAGGAAAGCAGTCGGGTGCGCGACGCGATGTATGTCGGCCGCACGGCACTAAGTTCGGGAGCAATAATTTTGCGAAATGGTAACGGTACCATACCTACTTACTTTTTCTAAATAAATAATGATTCCTGAAATTATCGCGATTAATACATGAAATAACTACCTACCGTATAATTCGTTTAAGTTTGTAGTCGTATATCTATTGTAGTTTAAAATAATCTATATATATAAAAGAAGAAACTGACTGACTGACTGACTGACTGACTTATAGATCAACGCACAGCCCAAACCGCTGGGCGTAGAAACTTGAAATTTGGAATATATGTTCCTTAATAGGTGTAGACGCGCACTAAGAAAGGATTTTTCGAAATTCCCACGGGATAGGGAATAAATGGGATTTATATTTTCACTTCGAAATGGCCCTATTTCCGTAACTATAATTATTAGAAACTTCAAATTTGGCATGCAAGTAGGTAATACTAACAGCTAAAAATACTTTTCAGGATTTTCCGAAATTCCCACGGGATAGTGAATAAATGGGATTTGTATTTTCACTTTTAATTAATGACCTTATTTCCGTAATTATAATTATTAGAGACTTCAAATTTGGCAAACAAGTAGGACATACTAACAGCTAAAAACTGTTTTCAGGATTTATCAAAATTCCTACGGGATGGGAATAAAATGGGATTTATATTTTCACTTCAAAATGGCCCTATTTGCGTAATTATAATTATTAGAAACTTCAAATTTAGCATGCAAGTAGGTAATACTAACAGCTAAAATTGGTTTTCAGGATTTTACTAAATTCCCACGGGATAGTGAATAAATGGGATTTGTATTTTCACTTTCAATTAATGACCCTTTTTCCGTAACTTAAGTATTAGAGACTTCAAATTTGGCGAGCAAGTAGGTAATACTAACAGTTAAAAACAATTTTCAGGATTTATCAAAATTCCCACGGGATAGGGAATAAAATGGGATTTATATTTTCGCTTCAAAGTGGCCCTAACTCCGTAATTATAAATATTAGAGACTTCAAATTTGGCACGCAGGTAGATAATACTAATATAGGTAAAAAATGTCTCAAAGATTTTCCGAATATCCCACGGGATAAAACGAATAAAGAGGATTTTATATACCAACTGAATCAGAAAAAACATAAGCTAAACCAATAAAACTGGGGACTGGAGATTAGGCAAACTGATGTAAATCTGGTAACGATTATTTAGCAGTGTCATCCTGCTCATCCTGGCGAGGATCGTCTCCGTAGAAGGGAACTCCTCAAAAGTTGATGGCACACGCAAAAGACTTTACATGATTGTTAAATTTCAATGACAATGCGTTTAAATGATATACACCGCCTGATGCTGCAGCCAGGGTCGTCTGCTGATGACGGAACTCCTCAAAGGCTGATAGCATTGATACGAAATTTTACATATACGTTCAACGAGTTGACACAATTACTGAGCAATCACCCGCGACCTTTATGATAGCTACTTTTGTGCCCATGCAATGTGTGTTCATACAGTTCCTCCACTTCCACACTGTAAGAACACAAACAAATCACACAAATCCATCTATCACCACCACCACTTTACACTGACGCGTTTCGAACTCAACCAGAGCTCATCTTCAGAGCAACACAACCGTTCAGCATGCTACGGTGTGAAATTTGGCATAGATGGACCTAATGTAATACAGAGGTGCACTAGGGAAAGATTTTTAGAAAATCTCATGGAATAGGAAAATATCTCATCTTTGTTTGTTTCTTTGTTTGTTGGGGGTAATCTCTGAAACTACTGAGCTGATTTAAAAAAATCTTTTATCAATAGAAAGATTCACTATCCTTGATTGACATTAAAGTACCTACTTTAAAAAAAATGCAAACTTTCCGCAGAATAAAAATAAGTTTAAATTTTGAGGCAGATTTTCAAAATTATTTCATTAATACTCGTAGAAAGCTACAATGTTTCTCTAATCGACAATTAAGAATTTTAAAATAGATCATAACAGTAATTCATGTCCCGTGGGAACTTTACAATTTCTCGGGATATAATCCTATAGGTATCGTGTATGAAGTCGCGGGCAAAAGAAATGCGTAGTACTTTAACGTTTTCTAAAATTCCAACGCTGAATCAGTGAAGCAGGGTTTAAAAGTTGGTAAGATTAATCATAATCAATGACATACGTATGTATAGGTTGATTTTTGTATTACAAAATTTACACCACTGTCTAAAAGAAAATCTGTCTGTATTTTTATTTCCATGTAATCCTCCGAAAAATTAATCAAAACACGAAACATGGATCGCAGAAAGTAAATGTATGTTACTCCAAATTTTACGCGAGCGAAGCCGCGGGCAAAAGCTAGTAATGCATAAATACACAGGCAGACACATTTTAAGTAGGTTTAAATAAATAGGTAAGATTAAAGATTACATTTATTTGCACTATCTAAGCCATAGGTACCTACATACAAGTTCCTTTAAAAGTCATTGGTAGCACTTGTTAGGGTTTTGCGATAGTCAGCCCTATGTATCTTACGCACACATTGACGCGTGTACAGACGTCGTCGTGCCTATGTAGATTCAAGAACGCGTATTTTGTACGGCATGGCCGCCCTGTGGCACAATATAAGCACCAAACGGTGGAGGTTCTTACCGAGCTTAGTTTTGATGACATGAGGAACGGGTTGCCAACCAAACGTTTGCCTCGCCTCGTGCGTTATCAATAAATTAATGTTAAGTAAATTGGTAATATTAGGTGTATTTTATATTGCGTAATAGTACGTTCAGGAAGGAAAACAATGAGGTAAAGTATAAATAAGTAGGATTTCGGCTTTTCCTAAACTCTTATGTGCAACACACTTCATAGTAACTACCTAGTCTAGTACTAAGTAGTAGGTAAGGGCTACTGGAGGATACCTGCGCAATATTCAGGGATATCATCATATCCGTAGGATATGTTTTAAGTCTGAAGCTCTGCAGATTTGCCAATAAGGTCATTTATTCGACAAATGAATTTTCCATTGGACTATTTTTTCGTTAAAACCATTGACATCTATGTACCTTACGGCACTAGACTGGCTATTTGGAACAAAACGAGTGGCGCATCAATCATCAATATTGCTTTGACCCAACCCCTGTCACGGATGTTAACGAACTACAGTGAAAGGTTCACAAATCCGCGCTGTGAACCAATTTTGTGCGCCGTTTTAATGTAAGAAACATGCAGTCTATAGTAGTCTATAGGTACATAGATGTCGATGGTTAAAACCTTTGTTAGTCTTGTTGCATTTAAATGACATGATGAAAGCAAACCTGGAGGTCCAATATGAAACCCATACGGCTAAATAAATAATCTGACAATTTACGAATCTGACCAAAATAGCAACAAACCAAAGACATATTATCTGAATGATATCGCAATCTCCATTGAGTGAAGGGGCACTCTCACGAGTTCCGATGTCTGTTTCAGCATCAGCGACATGGCCTGACCTAAAGGACACTGCGCAGTTTGAGCGCGCAGCTTCGGCCATCATGGGGGGCCGGCCACACACTATATCTGCGGGTGAGTCGAGACTGCAGCAGGCACGATCGCAGCGTCACTAGCGTGTATAGATACTAACAGCGAGAGCGTCTGAAGAAACACCTAATTTACACCTCTAATCACTCCGGGTTGCCCAACGAAATATTCCCCCCTTGTTCACTTCACACCGTGTCACTGCATCTAAGCTAATATGAAGTAAGCTACACGAGGAGGTTGTAGATTTAATTTAGTTAACGAATTTGTAAAACATTCAATTTGTCACACGTTGGTTGGTGAAATAACTTCATTACAAATTGTAAGTTTTGATGTAATGGACCCTTCTCTAAAACCAGATAAAATCTTACGTTAGGAGGGGAAGAGGTCCGAGATTTTTTTACGTGCTCATTATAAGGGTAGGAGGCGTCAAAAACGTCCAGAATCGTTGTTACGTTAATGTATACCCATGTGGTTACAGAACCTGACAATGAAGCTGGAGGTCCCGGGTTCGATCCCGTCGGGTCCGATAATTGTGTCAATTACGAAGGTTTTTTCTCGGGTCTTAATAGGTATTTAAGTATGTACTATGTTTTTATTTATAAGTTTGTTTATCCGTTGCCTAGTACCCATAGTACAAGCTTTGCTTAGTTTGAAACTAGGTCAATTGGTGTCAATTGTCCCTATGATACTTATTTTATCGTTTCAGCATACGAGCGCGGGCACGGGCGGCCGGCGTTGACGCCGCAGACTTTTGGAGACGCCGACGGATCGACCCGCGAAGGCATCTACGCTAGACCTCCGCTACCCACTGTATGTTTATTTATACAAAAATACCTACTATAGATATATCTATGTGATATCCGCAGTAGAACTTAGGTTACCGACATAGCCCGAAGAATTGCGAAACTGAAGTGGCCGATGGGGTCAGAAAGTTCTCGAATGGCGTCCGCGGACCGGGAGACGAGCTGTCGGTAGGCCTCCAACAAGATGGAGCGACGACTTGGTTAAGATCGCGGGATCGCGGTGGATGCGGAAAGCACAAGACCGGTCTGAGTGGAGAGCCTTGGGGAGGCCTATGTCCAGCAGTGGACGTCTCGGCTGACATGATGATGATGATGATAGATAGATATACATATCTTCAATGATCATTAACGATGTTTTTGTTTGTTAGCGCTGCTCGTCTCTGGAGCGCCCGTCGCTGCCTGCCAAAGGCAACGCCAACACTTCGCAGCAAGACTTCAAGCCAAGCAAGCCGTCGTCGCTCCCTCCGCATCTTACTAAAGGTCAGTCTCAAGACTTCAAGCCAAGCAAGCCGTCGTCGCTCCCCCGCATCTTACTAAAGGTCATTGAAAATCTTATTGATTATCTGATGCGATACGGCCGTCGATTCCCTAGTTTTACGAAAATAGACTTGCCTTTAGCAAATGAACCAATCACAGACGTTGAATAGTTGTTGTTGTTGCAGAGATGCCGCAAGCGCTGTACGTGAATATGTCTGAGTTGGCGACGCTGGCCGCGGCGCGCGCGCACCAACACGCGCCCGACGCGCCGCCGCAAGAGAAGGTAACACTTGCTTCACCTTAGCATTTACGAGTAGAGGCCGATTAACTAACCATTATACCTAGTGTCATCCACGAAGATGCGTCATTTTGTCAAAATTAGACATTAATGACATTGTACCTTATAGTCTGTCCGCCGGCGTTAGAGTAAAGAGCAGAGTAAAGACCCGTTTAAGAGCTACAGTGCCACACACAGACACACAGCGGTCAAACTTATAACATCCCTCTTTTTGCGTCAGGGGTTAAAAAAATTTTTATTTTTCTTGGGGAGTTATAGTGACAAATTAAAACGTTTGTTTTAGTTTGTTAGTCTAACATCTGGTATTATGGTGAACGGTTGTGTTACTCTGAAGATGAGCTCTGGTTGAGTTCGATACGCGTCAGTGTAGTGTGGTGGTGGTGATAAATGGGTTTGTGTGATTTGTGTGTGTTCTTACAGTGTGGAAGTGGAGGAACTGTATGAATACACATTTCTTGCATAAACGTAGCTATCATAAGGTCGCGGGTGAGATATACTTTTACTTCCAGCAGGTTAAGAAAGAAATTGTCGTGTGGTATTTTTCAAGTGTCCTATCATACCTCCCCTTCGGCAATTTATGATCTCCAATGACATTCTTTTTTCTTTGGCCATGGTAAGAACTTCTTCGTTGGTTATTCGTTCTGTCCAACTAATCATTTCCACGTTGAACGTTAGACTATGGAACGGAATTTCCAACTCACTTGTTGCTGGGTTTTCCTATGCACGAATGTTTTTGGTGGCATGGCTCGCAGGAATGAAACAACTAAGACTCAGTAATAACAATTCATGTATATACAATAAAAACATAATTTATACCATGTTATTATTAAGTAAAGGGCCGATACAAAAACAGCTTACAAGTAAACACGCTGATTCTGAATCACTACGAATTCAGGGACTTGCAACTTCCAAGGGCCGGACAGCAAAAAAATTATATCACCCTATTTTTAAGTTTATGAGTACCTCATCTATTGAAAAACCTTCAACATATAGGGCTGTACACTTCGAAAGATTAGGTATTATGGTATTATCAAACCCTCTTTGCTCCATCCCACTTCAAGTTGGGTCGATTTTCCTAATCTTGAGGCGCCAAGACATTCTGTCTTGGGTTGTGTATATTAAAGCTACCGTTTAAAACATTTGAAACATAAAAGCTTAGCTTATATAATATATAACGTGTTTCTGCCCCCCGGACAAAGATGAATAGAACGTGTTGCTTAAGGTTCGAGTATGGACAAAGTCTCATTCTAAACGCCACTGTAACGGAGAAGAGATTAATGACTGATTTAATAATAAATAAATAGCATGAGACAATGGACACCAATTGACCTAGTCCCAAACTAAGCAAAGCTTGTACTATGGATACTAGGCAACGGATAAACATACTTATGGCATTTTTACTAAAACATTTACCTAGCATCGGCATAGTTAAGGAAAAGTTAAATAATGACAGTTTTGTGACGTTTTATTCCATATTAACTGTAGGGGAAATTCGTCACAAAACTGACCACTTTTAACTTTACACCGTTGCTAGGTACATGTTTTAATAAAAATGCCCTTATTTAGATAAATACATACTTAAATACATATTAAACTAAACATCCAAGACTCGAGAACAAACATTCGTATTATTCATAAAAATATCTGCCCCTCCCGGGAATCGAACCCGGGACCTCAAGCTTCGTAGTCAGGTTTTCTAACCACTTGGCCATCCGGTCGTCAAAAGACATAAAATACATTTTACGATTTAATACTTCGGAACAGCCTGTATGTACATCTACAGATACGTAATAAATATTATTTTATATATATCTTTTTTTACATTCATCTAATCAAATGTGTCAATCAATCAAGCTAATGTCCTACAACTGATAAGATGGTGATGACTCTTGATATACATAGGAGTGCGATTATATTAAGTATGCAAGTTAATTAGTGCGTAAAAATTGTTGCAACACATTTTGTTTCCATGCATTCGCTTTATCCTTTTGTTTGCGGTTTGGAGAAGGTAAATTATGTTTTAGTTCGCAATTATAATTTAATGAACAGGATTACAAAGTCCTTGATTCTCCGAAATGACGCGTGCAAGATAGCTCAGACTTGTCACATGTATGTTTTATATGGTTCTCTGTCGTTACGGCGAAATATTATTCCCAAATGTTTCATTTGCCAAACTGTCATTTCCTAATTCACGATTTGCTTGAAAAGCATATTTTTTTCGGAACTTTCATGAAACAAAAATGTAACCGAGCCAACAGTGTTTTAGAAAGTCATAAGCAAATACACTGAAAAAAGTTTTTGGTTTCGGAGTAAATTGAGAGTTGGGAAATAAAACAGTTTAGCAAATTAAACATTTGGGAATAATATTGGAGCGAAAAGGAGGGATATCGTTGTATACAATTTGATTTCAATCATTAGCACCACACAGATTTTTACTCTCGTTCCCTTGGATATAATAAGATGGCAATAACGCGTATGTGCCAACAATTTTTTCACGATTGTACCGTTTTCACTTTATCTGATCCAATATCGGTGTGTACGCCGATGCGATGAAGAATGTAATTGACCCAAGTAAAAATAAAATGTACAGAATATATATCGGATCCGACAATTTGAAAGGCACCGACACCGATATCTGGTAGGATAATATGAAAACTTTCTTACGAAAATATGATTTAAATGTTAATTATAAATGTTAAAAAACTAATAGCTAACATTAAATATTCTCATGTTGGTGTCTTTGTCGAGTCGATATTCGGGCAGCTCGCGTTTCACTCTCGAGGGTCTGAAAAGAAATTGAGAAATAATAGTCTTATAGAAAAGTTTGGTTCGACTTGTAAAGTAGGTAATCAAAATATAATGCCAATGCAGTCAATCCAGAGTTAACACAGTCCCGCTTACAAAACAAAATGGATGCAGTGTGGGATGTTTTATGTTGGTGGGTTAGGATCCAGTTATTTTTTCTTTTTTTTTCCTGTAGCGGCAACGGAAATTTATTTATATAGGTATACATACATTTCAGCGGTCCATCTACTGTTTAATGCGATAGGTACAGTGGCCTGTATGTATTGCATCAAACAATAGAGGGACGGACAGACAGACCAAAGGACAGACAGTGTTGCGATATATAGGGTTTTATTTGTCACTCTTCGGGTAGAGAATCTTATAAAATGTGACACGTGTAACGTGAAAATAAGTTGTATTTGGTAGGTGAATACCTAACAGTAACATTAAAAAGAAAAATTGGTACAGTTTATGACGTTGATATAAGATTGATTTTGACTTGGCCTCTGTAAAAACTTTCTGATCTGAATCTGATTTAATCACCTATTAAGTCATCGTGTACTCACAGCTTCTCCCAATGGAACTTGTCGGCGAGACTGTCCGAGACCTGGCCCTCTTTTAACTGCTTCTTGACCACGCGCTCCACGAGGCGCAGGGAAGCGAACATGCTCTGCACGTTGGATGGCTGCCGTGTTCGTGACGTCATCTGGAATTTAGATTATACTAGAGTTTACCCGCGGCTTCGCACGCGTTAATCATTAGATACCTACAGCAGTTGAACTGAAACTTCGGGATTTTACTAAATTGGAACGGAAATTCCCAAATACATTTAATTAACGTTTGCATGTAAGACACCGGCGTCAAATTTCATACCATAATAACGAAGAATATGCAATTTTAAGTGGTTGCTTTGGAATTCGGAATACGGAAATTCGTCGAAAAACAGAAGTCCCCAAAGGCAGGCCACATCGCTCGAAGAACAAATAACCGGTGAGGGAGGAAAGTCCTCGAGTGGCGACCACGAACCAAGAGATAAAGCCTTGGCAGGCCTCCCAAAAGTTGGACTGATGACATCGTGAGAGTTGCGGGCGACTGGTGGATGCAAGTGGCGAGTTTTCGCTCATTGTGGCGTTCTAATGGGGAGGCCTTTGTTCAGCAGTTGACGTCTTCCGGCTGATGATGATGAATCTTACCATGATCTCAATAGAGTCGAACAGCTTCCCTAACTCTTTTTTCTCCCTCTCATTCAATGAGGGGTCCTGGCTGTCGAATATGCCCGTCTCCCTCAGTTTGGTCTTCACACTCTCCAACGTGATTGGCGGCGGCATGTCCAGGATTTCTCCGGACTTGTACGCTGCTTTGCTGGCGCCAGCATCGGGGACTGGACTGGATGGGGGCTTGGAGAATTCGGGGCTGAAATGGAGAGAAAGGGTGGTGAATTACAATTTATATTCTCAAGGGCATTAAATTTAAAACGTCAGTATTAGCGTTTAAAGAAAAATAACTGTTCAACTCATGATTATAAGTCAGGAACGGTCAGACTAATTTCGATCTTTTGGAAGAGTTTTTTTCATAAGTGAGTGCGTTCACGACGGTGGCGCCCCCCGCACTCACTCACTGAGTTATCCCTGACTTAATCATAAACCCAGTTTTCTTACAATTTCACAGTTTTTTTGCGAAAAAAAAAGTGTTATTAGCCGAGATCACCCTCTCCCCCAAGTGAGATTGGGTTCCCTCCTTCCCCCTCCAAACGCTTGACGTAGTTAATGGATGCTGCCGAAGGGATATTTTTTAATTTCCACTGACTGGAGAAATGCTTAGCCATGTTTTTACCGACTTCAAAAATGGAGGAAGTTTCGTATTCATCAGTACGTATGTAGTTTTGTTTAACCACGAAGCGAAGCATAGTGTACGTATTACAATTATTATCGGTCAAACGATAATAAGCCGTGGTGGCCGAGTGGTTTGACCTATGGCCTCTCAAGCAGAGGATCGTGGGTTCAAATCCCGGCTCGCACCTCTGAGTTTTTCGGAATTCATGTGCGAAATTACATTTGAAATTTACCCCGAGCTTTACGGTGAAGGAAAACATCGTGAGGAAACCTGCACAAACCTGCCAAGCAATTCACTGGTATGTGTGAAGTTCCCAATCCGCACTGGGCCCGCGTGGGAACTACGGCCCAAGCCCTCTCATTTCGAGAGGAGGCCTGTGCCCAGCAGTGGGACATACAGTGGTGGTCATGTAATTAAGAACGATTTGAAGTTCCAGATTATTTTTAACTAAATCATGTCATGTGTAGTCGTGGTTCCTTCTTAGAAGTAACTAGTTACGTTATGAAATAGCCACATGAATAGAGCAAACGGGATTAAGAATAAATAATAAAATTGCTGATTTTTTTTACAAATTTTGTTTTTATTCTCTTTAGTAACAAATTAAAATAGTAATGAAGCTGGACAAATAATTAAGAACGATTTATTGAACTGCTCGAAAGTTTTTTTATTTGAAACTTAGATTAACTAAATCACACTAACGTGAAGTTTGTACAGAAAAAAAAGGAATTTAATACATTTTAACTAAAATTAATAGTTAGTAGCATGTCCACGGCTTTTTATTACTGCCTTACACCGGCGAGGCATTGAATCTATCAATTTTTGACATTTCGCAAGAGAGATAGAGTTCCATTCTTCTAAGAATACGTCATACAGTTCTCTTAAATTGCCACACTGTCGATATGAAACCTTTTTCTTGACTTCGCACCAAAGATGCTCTATTGGGTTAAGATCGGGGCTGTTGGCTGGCCAATCTAAGACAGAAACTGATTGCGATGTGAGGAATTCCTTAACGGTACGTGCAGTATGCTTGGGATCAATGTCATGCTGGAATGTCCAAATAACCGGAAGCACGCCTTCAGCATATGGTAACATTGTTTCTTCCAGTATGTTTTTGTATTGAAATTGATCCATGTTTCCTTCTATCAGCCTAACAGGTCCAACACCATGTCCAGAAAAACATCCCCAAATTTTTACATTTCCCCTGCCATGCTTTAAAGTCACTTTTGTGTACTTTGGGTCGAATGCTTTATTTGAAGGCCATCTTACATATCGTTTGCCATCAGAACATACCCTATTTATTTTTGTCTCGTCAGAAAAAAGAACGTTTTTCCACTGTCTGACTGTGCAGTTTTCATATCTTCTTGCAAATGCAAGCCGGGCTTGCCTATGACACCGTTTCAACATAGGCACCTTCCTTGCTATCCTTCCGTGCAACTTTTCTTCTACCAAACGCCTTCGAATAATGCGTGCCGAGATTGCTGAAGGGTTGTTTTCGCCAAAATATTTTTTTCTTAACTCATTAGACGGTATTAGACCCTTTAAAAGGATTTTGTTTTGCCAAACGAACGATATTTCGATCATCTCGACGAGATGACTTTCTTTGTCTAGGTACACGCGGAACATTTGAAGTAGTTTGATACGTGGCAAAATGCTTTATGGCGTGGAGAACCATAGTTTTTGAACATTGCAGATGATCGGCTATGTGTTTATACGACCAATTCTTGTCGCAAAGTTTTAGTATTACTTCTCTTGTAGATTTATCACAACTTTTATTTTTCCCCATTGTTTTTATATGAAGCAATCGCCTTAAATGGCGCCAAAATTATTCGAATAATAAACTAAAACCACAAAGCGGCCGTCCGTTCTCTATATAAATTTGAATAAAAAATAAACTATTCAGCGTTCTTAATTATATGACCAGCCAGTAAGTAGTAATACTAGGTTTAGATGTAATGTATAAAGTTTATATATTTATTTTTTAGCCAATTATATGTATAAATGAATTTACCGCTAGTACGGAAAAGTTTTACGATACCGAGAGAAGTACAAAAATATACATGCAGTTAGTAACACTTGTCAGTTTGAAAAAATCTTCTCTATAAAAAATCGTTCTTAATTATATGACCACAACTGTATATAGGCTGGGATGATGATGAAACGATAATAGGGAATATGCATGGAACACAATTTTTCTCTTAAATAATTTAACTTAATAGAAAACCGGAAAATAAAACGAATGACGAAAAAACCATCAATATCTGTTGCAGAATAAGCAAGATACGAGTATGAGCGATTGAAGTCTGCATGCTATCTCTCTCTCTTTCTTTGGCCGTCGTAGCATATGACGTCAAAGTCTATGACGGAACTCTCTGTCATATTGACAATACGGTATTTGACAACTCCTGAATTCGTCTTATATATTATTATTGTGAAAATATAGGTATACAGAAAGGTATACTTGTAGGTATACTTGTGATGTATAGATATCATTTAATAATATTGTAAATCTGTTTAAAAAAATATACCTCGTCGAGTTTCTTGCCGGATTCATCCCAACAGAGGTTTTTCCGAACCGGTGGTAGATTTTTTTTGACATTCATAAGTGCCTAAATTGAATAAAGATATTTTGACTTTGAGTTTTACTTTGAGTGTTTGCGAAGAGAAAACTTAAATCGGTTGAAAATTGGATTTATAATGATTTTTTTGAAAAATCTATGTAAGTACCTGTCTCTTTCCCAAAAGCTTTTCCCTATGCAGCAAGTGTGGCGCTAGTTGCGTGTGACGTCACATGCAAGTATGTCTTCTTTCTCTATCGAATCTTGAATTTCAAACCTTTATAACTTTGTTATTTGTAAAGGTAGCTTAAAAATTGTTTGTCTATTCGATAAGAGGCATTGTGAAGTTTTAATTTATAATACACATATAGTCAAATACCGAATTTAAAACGTCCATATCTTCGTGTTTTTTTTAATATATTTAAAAAAATATTTTACAACTCGGTTTGTTAAACAATGAAGATATATTTGAACAAATAAAAAAAATGCTTGCATATGCTCTATATAAACAAGAAGGAAAGAAAAAAAATATCCGTGACGAGATTTCCAACGGCTTCGAAAGTGAAAGAAAGAAAAGAAAGAAAGAAAGAAAAGTTTATTTTGGCTCCAAAAATGTACCACCTAAAACTAAGACTAGAACTAGCACTAAAACTATGTTACTAGGTGACACGGCAGGATACCAAAAAGGGTCTCCACTCAGCATGTGTTGCCGCACATTATGTGCAGTAACGCTGGTTTTCTGTGGAGCCAAAACGTTAAATAAACATGTATGCATGAGCCAGTGCAAACTAGTTCAAAATCCCCCAGGAAACTATGCGGCAAATGGAATTTCCGTAATAAAACTTGCGGTTGTTGTTGTTTCTTAAATCATTTTAAACGCTGTAAATCTGGTTTCGCCGGCGTTATCGCAATAGACTAAATTAAATTTTTACTTCTGTTTCAGCGGAATTTACAGTATGAATTACTTGTACCTGATGATGTTTTATATTCGAACTAGCCGTTACTCGCGGCTCCGTCCGCGTAGAATCCTTTTATCGCTATCCCGCGGGAGCTATGCAGTTTACCGAGATAAAAACTATCCTATGTCCTTCTCCGGGTCTCAAACTATTTGTATACCGAATTTCATCTAAATCGGTTCAATGGTTTAGACGTGAAGCAACAAACAGACTTACAAACTTTTTCTTTTATAATAGTGGGATATAATCAAAATTTAAGTTTGCGTTGTATATTTATTTATTCTTTCCCTCTTAGGTATATGTTTTTCTGTGTATCCAATATGTGTAAGTAAATGTTCTCTCTCTCACACACAATTTACTCTTAGTTAAATAAAATCTTGTAGAACCTTGAGTCTTGTCTTACTATTTCTGTTGTACAATAAAGAGTAATTGTATTGTATTGTAGAAATATTTTAACTTACCATCCACATGTAACTTGAAGTAGGTTTACAGCTACTCTGAAAACAACAATTATGTAACATTTAGTAGTGTGTTTAATAATATGTCGCTATGTAATAGTTAGCTGGCTATAATAAACATACTTAGTCCATTGTCTGGACCGTTCACAATAGCAATTATAGTCTTATATACATTAAATACTAGACATTACCCGTGGCTTCGCACGCGCAATCCATTTGATATGGTAGTTGAATTGAAATTCCGGGATTTTAGTATATTCCAATGGGAATTCCGAAAAAAATACATCCTGGTTCTCATTAACGTTGCATTAAAAACCATGCCAATTTCTATGATTTTAATCCAGCGGGTGAAATTTCGAGATTTTATTTCGATCTCGTGGGAATATCGGAATAAAATGTAGCCTATGTGTTATTCCAGACATCTAGCTATCTACACACCAAATTTCATCCTAATGTCCACTTATTTTAGCGTGAAGGGGAAACAAACACACACTCACAAATTTTTGTATTTATAATATTAGTAGCAAATCGAATGGAAATTCCGTGAGTTTACTAAGTTCCCATCAGACTTCCCAAAAATTACACCCTGTTTTTCATTGACGTTGCATTAAAAACAACGTGCCAATTTCCATGAGAAACCCAGTGGTTGAAATTCCGAGATTTTATTCCGATCCCGTGGAAATTCTGGGGTTTTAAAAACCAAATTTTTATTTACCCTTTTTATTTTATTTGTCTTCCTTTAACCCTGAAACGCAAGCTCGTCGATATGTGTATCCTGCCCATCCTAACCTACGGCGCTCAGACCTGGTCTTTGACTGAGGCTCAGAAGTCCAGACTCAAGATTTGCCAGCGAGCTATAGAGCGCAGTATTCTAGGTGTTCGGAGATCTGATGGAATCAGAAACACGGATCTGCGCTCCGGAACTCAAGTTGTCGATGTGGGAATGAAGACCGCCAAATTAAAATGAGACTGAGCGGGACACGTCTGCCGCATGGATCCGGATCGATGGGTCAAAGTAATCACCGATTGGGTTCCATGCGTCGGGCACCGGTGCAGAGGCAGACCTAGGAGGAAATGGCGGGACGATTTAGATCGATTCCACTCAGATTGGCAAGAGCTGGCCAAGAGTGGAGACGAGTGGAATAAGAAAGGGGAGGCTTTTGCCCTGCAGTGGGACACATTATAAGATAGTTAAAAAAATAATTGTCACTAAAAATTACTGAATGCGCTGTAAAATTTGCAGGTGGTAGGACCTTGTGCAAGGTCCGCCTGGATTGCTACCACCATCTTGCTCGCTTATCCTGCCGTGAAGCAGCAGTGCTTGCACTGTTGTGTTTCGGCGTGGAGAGTAAGACAGCCGGTGAAATTTCTGGCACTTGAGGTATCCCATCTTAGGCCTCTAGGTTGGAAACGCATCTGCAATACCCCTGGTGTTGCAGATGTTTATGGGCGGTGGTGATCTGATCTCTTACCATCAGGAGACCCACTTGCTCCTTTGCCATCCAGTCGAATAAAAAAAAATTAAATGAATGTAAAAAAATAATTAGGGATTTTTGGTCGTTGCCTTCGTCGCAAAGCGTCGCAAAGGATGGAACAACAACACACGCTCCGGCCAAAAGTCGGAGCGCAGGAACATCTGCTGGTGCTTGGCAGGAACTTGGAGTCTAAATGAGCTGAAATTGTTAGCCCTTTGAGACTCGAACGGGATCCATATCCAACCAGTTTTACGAACTACATCCCAGTGCAGTGGGACGTATATTGGCCAAGATGATGATGAAATACTTAATTGACTGCCACTGCCACAGTCCTTTAATGATCAAATTCATCATTTCAATTCTTCGTTTGAGGGTAGCGCTTCGTACACCATCTTTATCGCATTCGCCCTTGAGAAAGGGTTTCCCAAAAAGCTGAAACTAGTCAGACCCTTCCTGACTTAAAATCGCGAGTTGAGCCACTTTATAACTTAGTTTTATAAATCATGTCGCGCTAGAACTAAAGTATTATATCAATTCATCGAATTCACTTCCAAGAAATAAAAATTTGCTACTCACATGAAAGCAATAGCGTGATCGGTCATAGTGGAGAGGTGGTCGTAACTGCATTCGTCGCGCGCGCACGGCTCGTTATATCGCGTATCGTATTCAATGCATCGGCTACTACGCTCGGATTTCTTGATCTTTTAACATTTTTAACGCCATGTTATTTAGAATAGAAAATCTTCATCT
>NC_133493.1:3216353-3220684 GCF_025370935.1 Choristoneura fumiferana
GATCCTCTGCTTGAGAGGTCAAACCACTAGGCCACCACGGCTTTTTATCATCATCATCATCATTCCAACCTATATACGTCCCACTGCAGGGCAGAGGCCTCCTCTCAGAACAAGAGGGCTTGGGCCATAAGTTCCCACGCGGGCCCAGTGCGGATTGGGAACTTCACACGCACCATTGAATTGCTTCGCAGGTTTGTGCAGGTTTCCTCACGATGTTTTCCTTCACCGTAAAGCTCGTATATTTAAATGTAATTCCGCACATGAATTTCGAAAAACTCAGAGGTGCGAGCCGGGGTTTGAACCCACGACCCTCTGCTTGAGAGGCGATAGGTCAAACCACTAGGCCACCACGGCTTCTTATACATTTATCTAAATCAGTTCAACAGTTAAAGCGTAAAGTGGTAACAGACAAACAGCGTAATCATCATAGTATGGATGGATGACTGTATTTTTCTAAAAAGCTTGTTTTAAAATACCCTCAATGAATACTTACGAAAATACTTGTGTTTCACCGCTCGTCCAACAAGTGTATTGTTCACATGACTTATTATCGCTCGGATAATACGGTTTGTTGAAAGGCAAAACCGCGTTGAATATTGTTAAGTAGCAACCCTCTTGGTCAGCTGAAAAAATATCTATAGGTACAGTCACTTGCATTAATATCCAGAGCCGAATTTAGGGGAGAGCAACCGCGGCTGCAGCCCCTGGGCCTCCACAAAAGAGGGGCCCCCACAATAAAGATTTCGGTTTTTTTAAATTCCGACGAGTAAACACTAGTAAACAAACCACTTCTTTCTCTACTATTTGTCTATATTTGGTGGGTTGGGGGGGTGCTCCACTCCTTTGTTGCCCCAAGGCCTCCGGACTCTAAATCCGGCCCTGTTAATATATGCCACAGCGAAGCGCGCAAAAATATCTGACACGACACGTCCTACTTACTGGCCTAGAAATAGGTTTGTATTAGATATTTATGCTCGCTTTGCTGTGGCAGATATACCAATATCTGGCTACTATACACACACATAATTATATACACCACTATATAGAGGTACATGTATACAATATAACTGCTAGAGACGTAAAAAAAGACACATAATAATATGACATAGATACTTATTCCCGTACCCAGATTTTATGTACTAGTTAGTATGTCTCCGTCAACAAACGGGCTAGGATTTGACCTGATATTAAGCAATTACCGGCACCCATAATTTGAGGGAATTCCAATGCGAATTTAGTAAATTCAACTGTAGGATCTAATCACGCGTGCGAGCGAAGCCGCGGTGAAGTCTAGTATAGTTATAAAAGATACGTGAACTTACCGAATCCAGGTGGTTTTGGTTCCGCAGGATAAATCCCAACTGCGGCGTAGACACTCACGACCGCTGCCGCCACGAAAATGAGATTCAATAATTTATTCATTCTCTCAACAAAGCTATAGAGATCACTGCATAGACCAACAGTAGACTAGAATAACAACTATACTGACGCAGCTTTAAATACGTCGAATGTCAGGGACATTCACAAAGCGTTTCAACCGACGGATATGGACCAGACACAATCATTATAAAGTGGGCAACGAATGAGTTTGACTTTTACAAAAAATCTATGAAATGGGGAAGAACTACTAGGGAAATAAAGAAGCGGGTGTAAATTAGTTTTTTACTTTGTAATATATGACAAAACATCTCGCATGAAACCCTCTTTCTATTTTTATCTTTTTTTTTATAGTTCAAGTAATATATAATTCTTATTGTGTGTAATTCTCATAGAATAGGTACAACATCAGAAACAAAATAGTACTAACATGTTATGAATACTTTTATGACCGGTCAAACTGTGCTGAACCAGTTTTTACAATTTAAACGTTAATCTTAACTAATAAGATGGTGAGAGGATATTTAATATTGTGCGAGGTTAGTTACATTAAGCACTCTGTAGCTATGAATTTAAAAGCGACCGTATTATCGATGGCAATCTACCGCAATTTAAATACACAACATTTCTCACACTGTCTAATCGAAACTTGTCGTCATCTCTGAACATCTCTGAACAATGTAACTATGTAACAGTATTGTAATGATGGCAGTTGAAACGCTCTCAGAATCGCCTCTAGCGACTAGCCCGTGCAGTGGTTAAGTATCACTTTTCAAACAAATGTTTGCAGACAAAAGATTATTCTCGTAGCTTGTTTTGTTTATTATAAAATTTACTGTCTTACTAAAGGAACTAAGTATGGTTTCTGTCTTGAAAATATTAATAATTGAAATAAACATAATGTTTTGAAGAAGTCAAGGTGAAAAAGCAGAAATACCGGGTCTATTTCATTTATCGCTATGAGAATACCAATAGTAGATTGTACAACAAGAGCATAAAACGAGCCATTTTACCCAAGACGTTCATGTAGCCACCCGAGCCGGTATGACGAGGATGGATAGACACGTCGAGGGGAAAATGGGTTTAATGCTCGAGTTTCACACTCTGCTTTCTCTTAGATTGCGAGGAAATGAAATAGCAACAGTGGAAACAATAATTCACTTTCTATGTATCTCTTATTTTTTATGCATTATTATAATAATTCCATTTTTCATTTTATTGATTTATTTCTAGTTTTATATAAATTAAAAATATATAAAAAAAATATGTAGAAACTTTTTTGTTGTGGCTGTTGACACCTGATTACCTTGGGCTTATGTTGGTCTTAGACGAAGATTTTATTAATGCACTAGAGCATGAAAAGTCGTTTTACGTCCCCTAGATGCAGCATAAACACGAACTTTACGAGCATGAGAAGTGAAAAAGTATTTATTGAATAATTTGTAGTACAAAATAACAATAACTAAAACTTAACTTTAATTAAAAAGAGAGGTGGGCCTCTTGGCATGGTGCCCATCACGCAGACAGCATTCGCGCACTGAGCTGCGATTGCGATTCTTTGCGCGTGAAAGCTGCCGGCGCGAGGGTTGCCTGTTGCCTCTCCTAACCTATTGCTGAGCTCCCTGTGTAGCGCCAGCGCACCCTTACCCCAAGGACCTAGCCTCCGAGACAGCTATATTTGGGACTTTGAGGCGTCCCGGTTTATTTACCGCTTGGTTTTTAAAAGCTTTCATTTAATATTCATGTATATATATATATATATGTGAAAGAGTGAGGGTAGACCATCTACCGATGGTCCGATGTCATAAGGGAGACGGCTGCAGGGCTACCATTAAACTCGAAACTCGAAGTTCGTGTCGTGCGGTCCCTGTGACACTTATACTATTTAATACGAGAGCGAAAGGGACGGTACGATACGAACTTCGAGTTTCGAGTATCGTAGTAGCCCTGCTGGAGAAGAGAGATACGGACAACCGATCCGGATGGATACTGATTGGAGAGGCGTATGCCAAACGAAGTAAAATAAAAGCTTGTACTATGGATACTAGGCAACGAATAAACATACTTATATAGATAAATACATACTTGAATACATATTATACATCCAAGACCCGAGAACAAACATTTGTATTATTCATACAAATATCTGCCCGGCCGGGAATCGAACCCGGGACCTCAAGCTTCTCAGTCAGGTTCTCTAACCACTTGGCCATCCAGTCGTCCATTAAAAACTGAAAACCTCAGACCCAAAAATATTTTTCATTTAAATTAGTTGATTGCATTTAATTTCAATTTTAAATATTTTTATTTACTTAATTATTCTTAATATTAATGAAGCCTGAGTTTTAGAAATAAATATCAATTATTATTATATAAAAATAGATATTTCTTTTTATCGATGACAATGACGTAGATTAGGTAATAATTCTTCTGTTAATCATAACGAAGGAGTGGAATTCTCATAGCAAAAATCAAATGTCTCGAGTGATTGACCATTGTGTTTTATCGACTATTCCAGTTATCAATTTTTCGCATGTTACCGACCTTTAACATTATTCTGAAACATTTGACCTCTTTGGATAAGCCACTTGCGTCTCTTTATTAAAATAAATTACGGCACGTCACATTTGACATTTGATGTCGCTGTGTTTTCATAAGTATTATTTTAGTTAGGTTCCTGTTAACCAAAATGGATAATCGTAAAAGTAAAACGATTAACCAAATGGATAAAGTAATATCCTTCTTAATTTAAATGATTCTCTTATTTCTCTTAGTTTAAATGGTGACAATGTAGAGAAAATAATGACAAATCTTTGTTACTACAGACAAGATGAAGAAATATACAAATTAGAACAGATATAGATTTCGATTCTGTTATTTTGAATGAAGTTAGTCTATCTACACACTCGTACAACACTTACACTGTTTAACATTTCCGTTTCGGTTTTATGTTT